>NC_048301.1:76627290-76751544 GCF_013100865.1 Trachemys scripta elegans | reverse complement strand
CGCTTTTGTGATGCAAAAGTCACTTCACCACAAACATAGCAGAAGTTATCTGCACTGTTCACACAAGTACGAGGCATCTCTGCTCACTTTGGCTAAACAGAAATGTGTCCCTTTGCAAAATCAAACACTGACAAATAAGAGAGCACGACACTGTATGATTTCTAGAGCTGATATAGGGCAATTTGTTCAACAAAGTGATGTAAGCTTCATTATGATTGCATCATCCATGACGTCTAGGAATAACATGATGCAATTCATATCATGTATGACGCAATACCAGCTTTAGATTGCATCATTCATTGTTTTGCCTAAAATGCAAGTACTGTCCAAACCCAGTCATATATGTATTCATAGATCCAGTCAAAGATGTATTTTAGTCATTTCTGGTTTAAATGGAGATCCCTTCCCTTTATAACTCACTTATCCTCCGCCATTCCCAAGTCAAGGGTCGTATATACTGTCCCAATAGCATATCTTGAAAACTAGAGCCAATCAACAATTTTAAGCATCATTTTCATTCTCAGTGACCCAGAATTAGTAAAGTTTGACTACATTTATTTCAGAAGCATTTGGGCTGTAGAGCAGTGCAATCAGGACACGTTTCCAGGAAGTGACTTTGAAACAATCTCCCAGGGGATTAGGTGGAAGCCCCATCAATTCAGTTATTCAAAGGGGACTGGATAAAAGACTGGAGAATATCCTGTACTGGCAGCAGGATGGAGTAAATAGTAAAGTCCTCATAGAACTTCACTGTCTTTAATTTCTGTAGTTCTGTGAACACTGTCAAAAGGGGACAGAAAGTAAAATGGTGAAGCTTTTAAATTTCAAACTGCAGGCAGAGAGACAATATCTAAAACAGAAATAGGTAAAACATAATGATTCAAGAAATAGATGTAAAAGGACACTCAGGGAGCAACAGTCAGGTTTTTACCCCCCTTTCACTGTTATTTTATGTTAAACAGTTGGCACCTTTAAAACTGAAAGCTGCTTCAATACTGAAACAATTCAAATGCATTTGTGAGGCAAAACTGGGCAGCCAAAGAAGTTGGAATATGGTCTTGACTACGAAAAAGTGCTGGAAAAGGATAACATTGTTTCCTGTTGTAGAAAAACCAAGGGCAGAGATAAATCACCAGATGGTAAACAGATTAACGTTGCTTCTAATGATGTTTGTTATAGTCAACTCTATGTTGTTTGCAATTTTATGGTATTTGGCTTTCAAACAACTATTTCATTCATGTGAAGAATCCATTATGAGCCCATATAAAATACTACTTTTGATGTTCAAGTCATAGCAGTGAGAATTTAAATGAGTTGCAAAAACAAGGCTTGCATTTAAGGCACAAAGAGTTTGAAGGACCTTCTATGATGTATTTATAGGAGAAACCTCCTGCTCTGTGGCTGCTAGTGATTTATGCTAGAGGTGAATTGATGGGCAGAATTTGGGGAAGATCAGCAGTGTAGCTGTTTTTTAGATGGAGAACTTTCATTTCCAGGACTGTAGATGTCTATCACTTTTCAGCAGCACTAACATTTATAAACCAAAGAAAGTAATAAGTAATAAAAAAAATGTGCTGTTCTAACTAGGTTAAGAAACTCCAGCAGAGTTGCAGTCAGATGGCATATATTGTATTTCCAAAATCCAGTCTCTTTCTGCATTACATAGCTCCAATATGCAGCATGTTGAGGAAGAAACACATGGGCTTCTCTGCACAGCAGATCCAGAAATTATGATTCATGTTGGTGGCAAGGCTAAGTTGCATCAGGGACTAAGAGGAGAAGTAGCATCAGTTGTGTTTGAATAAATAGATTCCAGGTGGTATTATCTCCAAATATTGGCTGCTAGAGGGAACGTAAATTTTTCATGATCCCAGCGGAGGACAGTCTAAGAGATGAAACATTTTCATCAAGGTTGCAAATATTGAAAAGTTAAATGCAATGCCAAGTAAATTTTTAGCAGTTGTTTCAATTAGCAAAAGCCGTCTGAAAAATCTCTTAACAAATGCAGAAAGAAAAGCACATGCACACCCCTCCCCCTGCCTCTGTCTGAAATGTTCCCTTTTCTGTCTATGTGATTGTAAGTCCTGAGGGATCCTGATTATGAAGGGATTTGAATGCCATATAAAAGTAAAGGTCACAGTTCAATTGCAACACTGAGAATAGTACAGAAAAACAAGGACCTTTCTGGCTATAAAGCCCTAAAGTATCCACGCTGATTTGTGATTACTCTGGTACTAGTGGAAATACTCGAATGTGCACTTTTGGCTTTTTTTGATTTCCTGAAAATTTGTTGGTACAGTGTCTTTTCAGAACAACAAGGGGCAATTGAACTAATAGCCTGGGTGTTCTGGAAGCCTGTTTCCTGGACACCTGGGTCAAGAATCTGATCTTAATGTAAATTGGGAGTAACCACACTGAACATATTCACATAGGTGTAAGTAAGATTAGAATCTGAATTGTGTAGTCTGCCTGGATTTGGGGATCCTTGATAGTCTCAAAAGTCATCTCAGCCATTATTTTGGCTTCACTTTGAGGAAACCTGTTCCTCATTTGTCCTTCACAAGAACAAATCTCCAAAAAAAAATAATCCCATAGCTACTCACAAGCTAAAAACTAATTTACATTATACTGAAGCAAACTGATACTTGTTTTAATGGCAAATCCTTAATGCAGAGCTGCTGAGTAGGTTTGGGCAGGTTCATCTCTTAACACTGTTAGTGTCTCCCACTAACATTAGTATGTATTATGCATTGAAAGGAGCAAAGATGCCATTATTTGTCAGAGAGTGATAGGAAATTATGTGGGATAATTCATAGAAACATAGGACTGGAACTCCCTGGCAGGCAGGACTAATGTATGGCAGGACTTAAGTATTATCTAGACCATCCCTGACAGGTGTTTGTCTACCCTCCTCCTAAAAATCTCCAATAATGGAGACTCCACAACCTCCACAACTGCAATTTATTCCAGTGCTTAACGACCCTGACAGGAAGTTTTTCCTAATATCCAACCTACACTTCCCTTGCTGCAAGTTAAGCCCATTGCTTCTTGTCCGATCCACGGAGGTTGAGAACACTTTTTCTCCTTCCTCCTTGTAACAACCTTTTATGTATTTGAAAACTGTTATCATGTCCCCCTCAGTCTTCTCTTTTCCAGACTAAACAAACCCAATTTTTTTCAATCTTCACTCATGGGTCATGTTTTCTAGACCTTTAATCTAGACTGTATTATGATTAAAATCTGAGCTACCAAAAAGAAGAGCAGATCTTTTGAATTAACTCTCCTAATACACTGGAACCCCGCTATAACGCACCCAGTGATAACACAAATTCGTTTATAACGCGGGGTGAGTTTGGCCCCGGCGGCTACAGCAGATGCGGGGTGAGTCTGGCAGGCGCGGGGCGTTTAGGATCCATGCCCCAGTGGCTGCAGCAGGAGCAACTCTCCCTGCAGCCCCGGAGTGCCCCTGGGGTTCTCACCTCTGTCCCTGGCAGGGCCTGCTCCAGCCCGCGTCCTTCCCTCCCCGCCGACCGACGTAGGGGGCGGCAGCGCGGAGGAGGGGAGTGTCCTGCTGGGAGTGGGCTGCAGAGTGGCGCGGAGCCCTCCCGGCAGTCGGCGCGGCAGGCCGGCGACGGTCGTCTTCGGGGGCCCCACTCTCCTGGCCAGAGCGCTGGCCGGAGCACGGCAGCCCAGTGGCCCCGCAACCACGGCTGGAGCACGGCAGCCCCACAACCCCGGCTGGAGCACAGCAGCCTCGCTTTCCTGGCGGGACTTCCAGCCGGAGTGCGGCCAGCCCCATGGCTCCCCATCCTCCAGCCGTCAATCCCAAGTGCTGCCCCAGGAATTGGGCCCCGCCAGCCCGATTCCTGGGGCAGCGCCCCAGCTGAAGGAAGCCCTGGCCACCCCCCTTCTCTCTCTCCCCCCGCTTCCTCCCTTCCCCTAGCCAGGGCGCGGAAGCTGAACACAAGTACAGTGGAATCCCGCTATAACACGACCCCGCATTTGCCGCGATTGAATTTTTTGGACCCCAATTATCACGTTATAGGGGGTTCCACTGTAGTACAATTGATATATCTGTAATGGACCAAATTAACCAGTGGCATAAATGCAACCAGAACGTCTTATGTCCTTTTATGCTGACATAGGCAATGGTAGAGGGGACTAGAATTCACTGTCAGAAAGTGGCCATGTTGGCCTTATAGAATGTGGAGCCATAAACAGTCAGTGCAACAGCAAAGTTAGGTGGAGTTTTGTGCTGAAAGGGACATAGGCAGATCAGCTAGAATGTCCATGATGCAGTGACCCTGGCTGGCACACTTACAATGGAGTGCCTAGTGCAAGTCAAAGCTGCCTATCTATACCTCTTGTTAAATCCATGTAGGACACAGATCGGATTATGGTCTGCTAGAAATATAGGAATTCTAGGATAATCATTTGATTGGGGAAATAAAATGCTGAAGTTCTCAACAAATCACACTGATAAGAAACTCTTTAATCAGCTTTACTGCCCATCTCCTACAAAGATTAATCTGGACCCTGCTACAGTGGACTTTTTCTCAAGTAGGATGAACAAGAGGTTAGCTATACCAGTAGCTTTCAACCTTTCCACACTACTGTATCCCTTTCAGGAGTCTGATTTTTTTGGTGTACCCCCAATTTTCACCTCACGTAAAAATTACTGGCTTACAAAATCATACATTCAAACTACTGAAAAAGTTGTTACTTTCTCATTTTTACCATGTAATTATAAAATAAATCAATTGGAATATAAATATTGTACTAACATTTGAGTATATAGTATATAGAGCAGAATAAACAAGTCATTGTCTGCATGAAATTTTAGTTTGTACTGACCTCGCTAGTGCTTTTTATGTAGCTTGTTTTAAAACTAGGCAAATGAGTAGGTATACCCCCAGTAGACCTCCGCCTACCCCCATGGGTACACATACTCCTGGTTGAGAACCACTGAGCTATACAATATTGCTGAATTTGGTCCATCAGACATTTTATTTGAAAATAATTAGACATGTTCAAAAGCATATTCCTATAGAGACATTTCTGCGATTATATGTGGATCTGCTGCATTTTATATTTTACACTTTGGCACATTTCAACAAATGGTACATTTTTTAAATCTACAGGCTGCCTTTATGTGTTTGACATTTATTGACTCTCGTCCCAACCCTGTAAACACTTACCCCTAGTTTAATTGTACAGGTCAGTCACCTCGTTGATTTAAATGGAGCTGCACAAATGATTAAGTGTGTGTGTATGTGGTTTTCAAGCTCGGGGCCTTAGTTGTTTTCTTGGCTGAGTTTGGTGATCAGTAAATCACTTGAGTAATTCCACCCTCTATAGATGGCCATGGAAGAGGTCTCCAAGTTCAAGGAAAAAGGAAAGGTTCCCCCATTGTGCAGACAATCTTAAATGTTCATATTCTCCCTTAATTTGAGCAAGGATCTGCAAACTCATGTCCACCAGGAGTTGTAGAAATTGGATCAACTTTTTCCTCCTCAGCAGTGCCCTTTCTAAGGAAATGGTCTTTGAATACAAACCTTAAAATTTATCAAGATTTGGAATCCAAATATCAAAGTATCCATTTATAGCATGCATCTGTCATGAAGCTTCTTTAGCAATAAATAATTATTTGCTTTATTTTATTTCCTCATTTAACCCCTTCCCCTCATTAATGCTTATTTGTTTAATTGGTATCACAGTAACCCTCCTCCCCCCCGCAAAAACAGCTCAGTGTAAAGAGAAGTTCATATATCATAACCATGCGTGTATGTGCTAAGCTATTTAGGATCACATATTAAGACTTCTGTTGAGAGTTGTCTCATACTTAGGTCAACCTAGTCAGGTGAATACAGTAACAAAATTACTGCAATGGGACCAAGAGAGACCAGTCACTTAATAATTCTGGACCTAATTTTCTTCCGGCATAGCTGTGTGGAGGTTACAGTAGAAGGTTACAGTAGAAGAGAACATGACCATCTGAATCTAACTCTTAAGATTGGGGCAGGACTTATATCTTCTTATGTGTTTGTAGTATACCTAACACAGTCAAGGAACTGTTACTAATGGGGAGTTTGGGCACTACTACATAATAAATAATCTACTAATTTCAGCTATTAATATTTTATTTTTACATTTATTAATTGTAAAGTCAATTTAATGCTGAGGGGAGGGAGCTACTTCTATATGTCAGAAGTGACGAGGATACTATAAATATCCAGCAAAGAATTTGTTTTTTGTTTCCTCTAAAAGACACAGATTTAGTGGATCAATTTATATGCAAGTCAGCTTCTATACAAGTACAGCATGTATGATGTGCAGAGAGAGAATATATCATCTAAGTAATCTACAGTGTATCTCAGATTAAATTCCACAAACTTTTGTCCTGTGCAGATATAAAACAAAATAATGTTTAGTTCATCTGGCAGACAGCAATAAAAACAAAAGTAACAAAAAAGGTGATCCATAATTATTACAAATCATATCTTTTTCTATAGTTTTTAGAAATACCTTTTACTGTTTTACTATCTCTGTAGATGTGAATGTTCTCTCAGGGGAGGCTATTGCAGTTCTGAATCTTCCCACCTGGGACTGTAGTCTGACTATGTAGAATGCAGGGATGCTGCTCCCATTTTGAATGCATGCTGTTGCCGGGGTAGAAGTCACCCAAATTATGAATTCTCTTAAATATCCCATATTGTTAAATCAATAATCCTGTATTGGAAGGCAGAGGGACTAGGTGACACAAAATAGTCTTTCTCCTTTCTAACTTGTATGATTCTATGGTGATTAATTGAGCAATTATTAACAATTTGTTATAGATGTAAAATCTTACAGTACATTTGAAAGGCCTTTGGCATTTGTCATGAATTAAAATAGAAGATCCGTTCCTGTATGTCTTTCTGAGAATTATCAGAATGATAGCATCATATCTGATTACTGTTCCGTCTTCATTATATGGACCAGATCTAGAGTTGTGCTGATTTATACCAGTGGATGGCTATTTTTTCAAATCCAGGTTTATAAATTTAGTATTGGTTAAGTTATAAGAATGGAGAATAAAGGAATATTTTTAGCCACAGGTGAGATATGTACAGGTAACAGCAGTAGAAGCTACTTCACAATGCCACCTGCCCAAAGAAGGTGTATATGTGGGTACCACTGCCTTTGACTAGGTACAGTCAGAACTGTGCATATGTATGTCATATGCCCTATACTGTTGATACCTAATGGGGGATTGTTCTTGAGAGGCTTGTATATTTGAAGCTGCAGAATCGGTGTTCTATCTGTGCTATCAGCATGAAAGTCCTAGGTGACCATAGTTTTGTTGCTATTTTTACTACCTGAGAATTCTCCTTTTATGGAAGAAATGACAGTGTTGCTGGTGGAATGGAAAAAATGTGGAGTGAAATGTGGTGATTCCCTGCTTATAGTACATATTGTACTTGCTTGACATAGATGGGTTCAGTGACCCAACTGAAACTTGTAGCAGGTGTTTGAAATGTACTGTTGTATGATTTCCTACTGTTACACTGTTGTCTTTACTGTCAAAGGAAGTACGAGATAGACCAATCACCTGAATAACATTAAGAGAATCTGTTCTTTTTGTTGCTCTGCCTGATGGTTTAGCAGATGAATTGTGGCAAACATTATTTCATTGATTGGAATGATTTTTAGGGTCATTGAAAAGGTCAAGTTTTTCTTTGACTGAATGTGCAATATTGCTTTCAAATTACTCCAGATAGCCCAACACTGCTCTTCCTTATTACTTGCAGTAAAGCATCTTTGACTGGGGATGCAATCTGAGCTGCATTTGCAAAGGACACACCAAAGATGCAAATGGGATATGTGCCCGCCCTTCTCTTGTGTCGCTATATTTGTGAAGAACCTGCTGACGTCATTAAGTAGTATGAATAATGCACCTCTCTGCACTCTTCCAGGGAAAACTGTTACCTGATTAATTTGCTTGGTGCTTTACCATACCATGAATTAGTGCTAGGTGCACCTCAAAAACTTTAGGTTTAGATTCCCTAAATAGCCTTCAAACATGCACAGGAAGAAGCCTGGTTGCTTATTAACTTATTGAGTTCCCTTGGATCTGTGACTTGGAAATCTCAAGAGAACTGTAGCTCTCACAAGTTGCTTGAGTACTTCCTACCTTTAGTCTATCTAGTATTTTGGCACTTGCACTTTCAGTCTTGGATGGATCCCCAGAAGTACATGAAAATAAAGAATAATATGGGAGAGGTTGTGGGAGGAGTCAAGTTAACGATCACTAAAATTCTTATAATATACAAAGAAAAATGTGGATCAGGTTTGATCTACATTTTATGAAAAGATTCAGTATTGGTTGGAGGATCCTATCCAGACTACATTGCACATCTTTTCCAATCAGAGTTAGTATCTCTGAATAAATTTCAGAAGTCTTACTGTCCCCCTACCTCACTAGAACTAGGTAGACTTCAGGGAAAAGGTGGAAAGATACCTACCCCCATCAGGCCTCCTACTGAGGAAGGATATCTAAGTTGTTAGATGATAAGAAGTTGTAGTTTCTATTTCTACCCACAGACTACATGTCCTACCTGATCTTGGGCAAATCGTGTATCTTCTCTCTGCCTCTGTTTTTACATATGTTAATTTAAGAACATAAGAACGGCCATACTGGGTCAGACCAAAAGTCCATCTAGCCCAGTATTCTTTCTTCCAACAGTGGCCAATACCAGGTGCCCCAGAGGGAATGAACAGAATAGGTAATCATCAAGTGATCCATCCCGTCACCCATTCCCAGCTTCTGGCAAACAGAGGCTAGGGGATACCATCCCTGCCCATCCTGGCTAATAGCCATTGATGGACCTATCCTCCATGAATTTATCTAGTTTTTTTTTTACCTCTGTTATAGTCTTGGCTTTCACAACATCCTCTGGCAAGGAGTTCCACAGATTGACTGTGCGTTGTGTGAAAAAATACTCCCTTTTGTTTGTTTTAAACTTGCTGCCTATTAATTTCATTTGGTGACCCCTAGTTCTTGTGTTATGAGAGAGAGTAAATAACACTTCCTTATCTACTTTCTCCACAACAGTCATGATTTTATAGACCTCAATCATATCCCCCCTTAGTCATCTCTTTTCCAAGCTGAAAAGTCCCAGTCTCATTAATCTCTCATCATATGGAAGCTGTTCTATACCCCTAATCAGTTTTGTTGCCCTTTTCTGAATCTTTTCCAATTCCAATATATCTTTTTTGAGATGGGGCGACCACATCTGCATGCAGTATTCAAGACGTGGTCATTCGATGGATTTATATAGAGGGAATATGATCTTTTTCTGGCCTATTATCTATCCCTTTCTGAATTATTCCCAACATTATGTTCACTTTTTTGACTGCCGCTGCACACTGAGTCGATGTTTTCAGAGAACTATCCACAATGACTCCAAGACCTCTTTCTTAAGTGGTGCCAGCTAATTTTAGACCCCATCATTGTATATGTATAGTTGGTATTATGTTTTTCCAATGTGCATTACTTTGCATTTATCAACATTGAATTTTATCTGCCATTTTGTAGCCCACTCACCCAGTTTTGTGAAATCCTTTTGTAGCTCTTCGCAGTCTGCTTGGGACTTAACTATCTTGAGTAGTTTTGTATCATCTGAAATTTTGCCACCGCACTGTTTACCCCTTTTTCCAGATCATTTATGAATATGTTGAATAGGTCTAGTCCCTGTACAGACCCGTGGAGGACACCACTATTTACCCCTCTCCATTCTGAAAACTGATCATTTATTCCTACTTTTTGTTTCCTATCTTTTAACCAGTTACTAATCCATGAGAGGACCTTCCCTCTTATCCCAAGACTGCTTATTTTGCTTAAAAGCCTTTGGTGAGGGACCTTGTCAAAGGCTTTCTGAAAATCTAAGTACATTATATCCACTGGAACCCCCCTTGTCCACATGCTTGTTGACCCCCTCAAAGAATTCTAGTAGAATGGTGAGGCATGATTTCCTTTTACAAAAACCATGTTGACTCTTCCCCAACAAATAATGTTCATCTATGTGTCTGACAATTTTTTTCTTTACTATAGTTTCAACCCGTTTGCCTGGTACTGAAGTCAGGCTTACTGGCCTGTAATTGTCGGGATCATTCGTGTTAAATTAGCTATTCTCCAGTCATTTTGGTACAGACACTGATTTAAATGATAGGTTACAGACTACAGTTAGTAGTTCTGTAATTTCACATTTGAGTTCCTTCAGTGAATACCATCTGGTCCTGGTGATTTATTACAGTTTAGTTTATCAATTTGTTCCAAAATCTCCTCTGACACCTCAATCTGTGACCGTTCCTGAGATTTTTCACCTCAAAAGAATGGCTCAGATTTAGGAATCTGCTTCACATCCTCAGTCATGAAGACCGATGCAAAGAATTCATTTAGTTTCTCCACAATGGCCTTATCGTCCTTGAGTGCTCCTTTAGCATCTTGATCGTCCAGTGGCTCCACTAATTGTTTAGCAGGCTTCCTGCTTCTGATCTACTTTAAAAAAAAAATCCTATTACTTTTTGAGTCTTTGGCTAGCTGTTCTTCAAATTCTTTTTGGCCTACCTAATTATATTTTACACTTTTTACCAGAGTTTATACCTCTTTCTATTTTCCTCACGAGGATTTAACTTCCACTTTTTAAAGGATGTCTTGTCTCTCACTGCTTCTTTTACTTTGTTGTTAAGCCACTGTGGCTCTTTTTCTGGTTCTCTTACTATGTGTTTGTTTGTTTGTTTAATTTGGGGTATACATTTAAGCTGAACCTCTATTATGGTGTCTTTAAAAAGTTTCCATGCACCTTGCAAGTTTCCATGCAGCTTGCAGGTATTTCACTTTTGGCACTGTTTCTGGCACTTTTAATTTCTGTTTAACTAAGGATATTTTTTGAGTGTCTCCACCATCTGAAATTAAATGCTATGGTGTTGGGTTGATGTGATGTCTTCCCCACCACGGGGATGTTAAATTTAATTATAATGTGGTCACTATTACCAAGCAGTCCAGCTATATTCACCTGTTGGACCAGATCCTGTGCTCCACTTAGGACTAAGTCAAGAATTTCCTCTCCTTTTGTGGGTCCCAGGACTAGCTGCTACAAGAAGCAGTCATTTAAGGTGTCAAAAACTTTATCTCTGCATCCCATCCTGAGGTGACATGTACCCAGTCAATATGGGGATAGTTGAAATCCCCTGTTAGTATTGAGGGTTTTTTTTTTTATTTTTAAAGCCTCTATAGAAGCCAGGTATATTATTGTACATCAGAGTTCTAACAAAACACTAATAGTCAATGGACTCCCTCTCAGCAATGGGCAATATGACTGTATATATGTGTGTCTAGCCTTTTCAATGTATTTGCTGTATTCTACATGTCTAAATCTGAACCATCTGACTTATCTGGGTTCACACTGGCAATTTGGGTTCACATTGGCAATTTTGTAAGCATTATAACAATCCTTACCACTGGTACACAAGCAAGTTGTGTTCATGCCATGCTCTGTCTTGAACAACTGCAGTTGCGCACTCATATATAATGATTTTATGAGCGCTTCAGGGGCAGGAGTCTGTGTCATTAATGTTGGAGAAATGTGTTTGTCCTTGTCATGATGCCAGCCATCTCTAACTGGGAAAGGGATGTTAGGCTGACCCTCCATAGCATGTCTCCTGGTAAGGGTCTGGCAACTTTTGTGCTTGGTCTGTTGCAGGAAGGGCCTCATTCCGGGCCTGTTAATGACAGAA
The DNA here is from genome assembly GCF_013100865.1 of Trachemys scripta elegans. Classification (NCBI taxonomy): domain Eukaryota; kingdom Metazoa; phylum Chordata; order Testudines; family Emydidae; genus Trachemys; species Trachemys scripta. The sequence goes on along the minus strand of NC_048301.1, from coordinate 76,739,766 downwards.
AAGCTTATATTTCACACCATTTACATCTGCTGAGTTAGCAGTTGGGTAATAGAGAAGAGTTATCAGAAGTTCTGCTGATTTCAGCTGTGCAGGAGTGACAAATTGGCAAGGCTTCTAAACTTGTGTGGATTCTTACCGACAAGCTTCCATGGCTTGAGTTTGCCAACTTTTGTCAGTCTGTTGGTCGAATCGCACCCAGTCAGTGTGTGTTCTGTTGGCAACATTCTGAATAATTGTTGGCCAAGTTCAGTTGCTATGGTGTGGATTGGTATAAAATTGGCTTTATCTTTCACACCGATAAAACCCAAATCTCTTGACTTGTTTCCAACTTGTGAATAAAATGTACACAGAGAATTGCAATGTCTGTGTCTGGAGACACACTACTGCATGAGGGTATACTGTACTTGTAAAACATATGCAACATGAAGTATAAATATCTGCTTCTTCATGAAATGGCAATAGATCTTCTTGTTCTTCAGCACCACATGAAGTGACCATGTGAGAAATGAGACCATCCTTGAATCGACCTACAATAACAATTTTCTGATTATAGCCAAATAAAGTTTCTGCCATATTGCACCATGATTCGGACAAAAAAAATATTAGATGTGCTTTATTCTGGAGATTTATTTAGTCCATGGCATTGGGGTGGGTGTTTTGGGACCATGGATTTGGACTTCATTTCTTTGTGAGCATAGCCTGTGTGCATTCTCAAAAGCTTTAATTGAATCTTTAACATCATATCAATCAAAGATTATATCTACACTTTTGCAGCTCACATAACTCCATAAAGCCAGTGTACAATTCTGAAAACAAGTCCAGCAAGTTCTGCAAATTTAGTTGTACCTCTTTGCCTGAGTATTTGCAAAACAGCCACGCCATTCACATTCATTATCCAAGCTATTGGTATGTTGGATGTTGACAGTCGATACATTGACTTTGTGTTTTTTTATTTGTAGGCAATAGATTACTTTCGCAGTTTTGTTCTGGGTAGCATCAGAATAGAGCATATGGAACTGTGGCAAGCTCATATGTGAAAAATTCCTTCAGACAAATCTCTTGTTTTTGTAGTTACTACAAGATTGCCAAACAACTACAGGTCTGCTCTTATAGTCACTGTCTTATCACTATTACCTTTAGATTTAATCTTCTTGCTTAGAGATGCAAATGTCTTGATCTTGAACTTGTGCCGTTGATCAAAGAATCTAGTGGTATTTTGAATGTATGTATTTATGTCTGTGATGGTGACAGTTGATACATTGACACTATGTCTTTTTCTAATTTAGGCAATAGCTTACTCTTTACAGTTTTGTTCTGGGTAGAATCAGAGTGTGACAGGCCACTTGCCAACTCAAGCCAAAGCCCCTAGGCCTCAGATGAGCACTGACAAATGTATAGCTGGAACCAGTCTGGCTCACCAGTGTGTCAGTATGGTTAAATTAGGTATTAGAGTGATAAAAATGTGCTTAGTGTTTAGACTTTATGGAATGCTAGTAAGTCGCTGCATGCATTAATCTCACTTATTGTATCTGTGTCCCATGTTATGAGGCAATATTTAAGTGTTTGCTCAGTAACTGTAAATCACCAGACAGGAGAGGAACATTAACAAGTGTGAAATATTAGTTTGCTACAGGAGGTGGTATCTCCTGCCTAACAAACAAAGGCCCATCAACACCAGATGAATCATTGTGGAACATCAAAGGACAAAGACTTTGTTCTCCCCTCCCCGACCCACCCTCTCGAGGAAGAGGAGACTTGCAGATGAATTTCTCCCAAAAGCTGAACTTGCAACTCAGAGTAGAAAGAGGGAAGGAATAAAAAGCCCTAACAATAAGCATCTTTTATGATGCTTGGAACTGAGGGGCAAGATTTGCTTTGCATAAGCAAAGATCCGCAGTGCTTCGCCTGGCTTAGCCAGAAAAGAGACAGAGACCTTGCTTATTATAGAAGCTTCTATTAATATTTGAAATTTAAGAGTGGAATTCGTTTGTGAGTATGTGTGTTTACCTGATTTAACCTTGTAAAAAGCTCTTATTTCCTTTTTATAGTCAGTTTTTTATACGACTAGCTATCAGTGTTTTCTTTAGTATGAGATCTAAAGTGAAATTGACCTGAGTTGAGTCACAGGTTCTTTGGACTGGGAGTAACCAGAACATTGTTGTGAATTTTGGTGTAAGGGATCATCTATCTGTGACACTACACACCATATTCATCATAGAAATATTGTTATAGAAGTATGGCATAATTATGATGTATTTTGTGCATGATAAAGCATGTGAGATATAATTGAAAAGGTTATGATTTACTGAATGATGATTATCATATTTGTATGCATGTATCATTTTTGTATCCAAAGTCAGAAATATTGTCTTCACCTATTACAAATGTGTTTACACCTGGGGAACGTCCACTAGACAGAATGGAAACAGTCTAGATTGCTGCCTGGAAAAGGCCATTAGGAAGAACAATAGGTCTTAGAAAATGCTAATCTTTCATCTGGAAAGCCTTCCTGGGGATGGTACAAACAGACTCTGAGTTATGGCTGTAGGGTCTTGTCATCAAGTCACTTAATATTGGACTCCATGATAATATTAGTATTTTTTCACTGGCTAGGGGTGGGAATCACACTGGAAGACAAAGGATTCCTGCCATATATAAAACCTATTTAGGGCAGGGGAGTTACATAATCAGGGTTCTTCATTGCAGCCCCACCCAAGGTGACTGCTGTAAACATCTAAGGGTACATCTAAACTACCCGCCGGATCGGCAGGTAGCGATCGATCTATCGGGGATTGATTTCTCGTGTGTAGTGTAGACGCGATAAATTGATCCCCGATAGCTCTCCTGTTGACTGCTGAACTCCAGCTCGGCGAGAGGCAGAAGCAAAGTCGATGTAGCGGCAGCCGTCGATCCCATGCTGCGACGATGCGAAGTAAGTGATTCTAAGTCAATCTAAATCAACTGGCACCCCAAAAGGGGGAAATCCGTCACACTATCTCAAAGGCAAACTTGCCAAGATGACAAGATAGATTGGAGTACCCAAGGGACTGTCTGTGACTTCCTGTTTACACTGATATAGTGCCTGAGAAGTTCACACTTGATACTTTGTTGGTGAAATCTAAGTATAGAACTCACAACTAACACTGCTCTACAGCCAAAATGCTTCTGAAATAAATGTAGTCAAACTTTACTAATTCTAGGTAACTGAGAACGAAAATGATGCTTAAAATTGTTGATTGGCTCTAGTTTTCGAGATATGCTATTGGGTCAGTATATACGACCCTTGACTTGGGAATGGCGGAGGATAAGTGAGCTATAAAGGGAAGGGATCTCAATTTAAACCAGAAATGACTAAAATACATCTTTGACTAGATCTATGAATAAATCTATGACTGGGTTTGGAAAGTACTTGCTTTTTAGGCAAAACAATGAATGATGCAATCTGAAGCTGGTATTGCGTCACACATGATATGAATTGCATCATGTTATTCCTAGAAGTCATGGATGATGCAATCATAATGAAGCTTACATCACGCTGCTGAACAAATTGCCCTATATCAGCTCTAGAAATCATACAGTGCTGTGCTCTCTTATTTGGCAGTGTTTGATTTTGCAAAGGGACACATTTCTGTTTAGCCAAAGTGAGCAGAGATGCCTCGTACTTGTGTGAACAGTGCAGATAACTTCTGCTATGTTTGTGGTGAAGTGACTTTTGCATCACAAAAGCGCAGTAGAACCACTATGGTTAAGAAAGCCTATCACCTTTATTTTGGCTGCAAGATTGGAGATCAGGACAAGAGGTGAGCCCCACACATATGCTGCAACACTTGTGCAACAAATCTTCGCCAGTGGTTGAACAGGAAAAGGAAATCTATGCCTTTTGCAGTGCCAATGATTTGGAGAGAGCCAACAGATCATACCAGCAATTGTTACTTCTGCATGGTGCCTCCAGTTGGGAAAGGTGTGTCAAAGAAGAAAAAGTGGACTGTGCATTATCCAAACATTCCATCCGCTATACGCCCAGTACCCCACGGAGAAGGACTGCCGGTTCCTGATGCACCAGAATCATTCTCACTTGAGTCAGACGAGGAAGAGGCTGAAACTTCTGGTCCTGAACCATCAATGTCACAGGACCCACATTTTCTCCCATCCTCCTTCTCTGAACCACACCTCCTAACACAAGGTGAACTGAATGACCTTGTCAGGGATTTGGAACTACCCAAGAGTAAGGCAGAACTGTTGGGCTCCAGACTACAGCAGTGGAATCTCCTGGCAGGTGAGGTTAGGGTTTCCATGTTCCGTGACCGTCAAAAGGATCTTGTCCCATTCTTCTTCATGGAAGGTGATCTTGTAGCCTGCAGCAACATCGATGGTGTGAAGAAAGCCCTCAACATCGTTCACGATCCAGATGAGTGAAGACTGTTCATTGATTCATCGAATCTTAAAGCTGTTTTACTGCATAATGGCAATGTTTTGCCATCAATTCCAGTTGGTCATGCAGTCCATATGAAGGAAACCTATGACAACATGAAACAACTTTTGAGGTGCATAAGCTATGACCAACATCAGTGGCAGCTTTGTGGCGATTTGAAGGTTGTTGCTCTCTTGCTTGTTCTGCAGACTGGATACACAAAGTACTGCTGTTTTCTCTGTGAATGGGATAATCGTGCAAGAGATTCCCACTACATTAAGAAAGATTGGCCACTCCGACAGTCATTGGAGCCTGGGAGGAAAAGTGTTCAGCATCCACCACTTGTTGAATCAAGGAAGATTTTGTTACCACCCTTACACATCAAGCTGGGTCTGATGAAGAACTTTGTCAAGGCCATTGACAAAACACAAGCAGCTTTCAAGTACCTCCGTGGAAAATTGCCAAGGTTAAGTGAAGCTAAGATAAAGGAAGGTGTCTGTTGGTCCTCAGATTTGTGAACTTCTTCGAGATGATGCATTTGATCATGCACTGCGTGGCAAGGAAAAGACGGCATGGAAAGCCTTCCAGTTAGTGGCAATAAATTTTCTCGGAAACAACAAGGCAGACAACTACAGGTTGTTGGTGGAAAACCTCCTCAAGGCATACAAAAGCCTTGGTTGCAACATGTCACTAAAGATACATTTTTTGCACTCTCATCTAGATTTTTTTCCACCGAACTGCGGAGCAGTGAGTGACGAGCACAGTGAGCGATTTCACCAGGACATTGCAACAATGGAGAAACGCTATCAGGGCAAATGGAGCCCATGAATGCTTGCAGACTATTGCTGGACAGTGACAAGGGATGCTCCATTTAATGAATATAAGAGACAAGCCAAGAAGCGCTGAGTAGACACTGAATAGGACTAAACTATGTACATAATAATTTTTTGCCTTTTGTTTCATAATAAATTTTATTTATATAACCCTTTTGCTGATTTTTAAAGTGTTACATAAACAGGACAGGTGAAATATTATCATGTAAGCTACCATAAACACATGAAAAGACCTAGGTTTACAATTTATGATTAAAACTCTACTATCTACACAATATATGTAGACATAAAATGTAAAAACTTAAATATCTTAGAAACAGTAGCCAATCAGTTGTTTTAATTGTCATATTTGAATTCAGCACATCAAAATACATAATAAATAGCACATTTTATCTCTGAAGCAGACGACTTCTCAAAAATTGTAGACCAGTGTTGTCAGCCTAAAATGTTGGTAGCTTTATTTTATTCCTTTATTATATCTCTATTTACAAACAAAATCTAGGTTTAATGGCAGTTAAGACTGTGGCAGAACGCACTCCATCTACCTAAAACTTTAAAAACACAGAAATAAGAAGTGAAGGAGAAAGACTTGTGTACTCCTTTCCACCTCCACATTGGCTACAATGCTATCAGGAAGGCACTCCAGTGCTTCACATAACAGAAGGCGGTTACTTCTTTCTCTAACAGAGAGACAAGAAAGTAATACATACCCTACTTTCACTCTAATGCAGAACCTTAATAGTGACCTCTTAAGCTTTAAGATCAATTGTAACAACAGATCAGGACATCTGACCATCACATAGTCCATGTAGTTGGGAAGTTATTCTGCCTTGACACTGCTGAGATCACTGTTAAGGTTTTGCATTAGAACACCACATGCTGGACTCTAAGAGTTATTTTTTGCTTTGTGGGTTCTGTGGGAAATGTATTGCTGAAAACACCTCTACTTACCTGTAAAGAAAGGAGAGAGCATTTCTGAAATTCCTCTTACAATCGGTGTGCTCTAGAAATGGGAATTTCAGAGCAAGCACATACAATGCCATGTAAATCTCTACCTGCCCAACATTTAGAGAGGAACAAGATCATGCCAGATAATTTGAGTTTGTTTTTCCTGAGTTCAGACCTCTACAGTGTGCTCCTAAGAAATTGGCATGAGGGTCCTGCATGCATCAGTTCTTTCTCAGAACTTGTGTTTTTCTAATATGGTAATATAAATAAATAATAATGCTCATGGAAGTATCAACCCATTAACAACATGTATGTCAATTATTTTAATTTCTTTCTTTGTTTTAGGGGCAGATGATGTTGAGGTAAGGCATCATAAATTCTAGTGTAACAAACTAGATAATAAATTGAGACATTTCATTCACTACCAGAATGCAGCCAACTCTGGAGTATAACACAGGAATTGTTTAACAGCACTCAGGAACACTGGCAACCCTTTAGAACAGAATCCTTATTCATTTAAAGTTACAGGGTGAATTTAGTATTATCAAAACTGCTATTTTACTAGGAGATCAAAACTAATCATTCCCGATTCTTACAAAAAAAAAAAGTACAGTGGATTCTTTAATGATCACAAGTGTTCAGGACCATCATTTTAACTCACTAGAAATATGGTATCTGCAGAAGCACATCACCATATGGGAACACTGGATTGAATACTGGCTTAGCAAGACAGAGCACCACATATTAAGTCAACATTTGTAGCATCCACAGAGGCCTCCCATTCCACAGAGGTCTCCCATTCAAGACCCAGGCTGGCCTAACCCATTGAACTTCATAAGCTCCCAAACCCAACATTACTTATTATAGATTTTTTTTTTATGTTACCTAGGAATCACTTCTCGAGCTGGGTTATCCAATCTGAAGCTTAAGCACACTGTATTTCTAAGTACATTTTAAAGTATACTTGTCTTGATTATAAATCAAGAATTCCATTGGCAATCTGTTTAAAACAAGTGTCCTTGACAAATTAAGTCATCAACATCCTCTTTTGCACTATAATTAGCCTGGTACAGTGTCATATTAGTAGGACCAGATTAATATTGTACAGGTATTTGTCGCTGGATGACAGATGTTACAAGCATTAGCTCGTAAACTGGCATCATCGGTCAAAAGTGAGTGGATCCAGAGTGAAGATATATTTGAATATAGCTACAATGACTAACATTTGAATTTAATCATTCTTCAAAGACAGTCTAAAATGGATTGTAGCTATTACAGGAAACACAATTAATATTTTGCTATTTTATGATAGTGTAAGAGCTAAACATTGCTAATCTGAAGATGACAAATGGCATCTCATTGTTCAAACGTGCAGTCTATCTCCTAGTGGGAGATGGAGAAAATGTATATTAGCAGTTTCTATTTACCCAGGAAAAAATGATGGTGGAATTTGCTTTTTAAACTATCTAGCCCTTCTTCCCTCTGTGTCCGTTGCATAGGAAAAAGGAGTTTTACCAAAATGCATATATGTTCAACAATCTCCACTGGATTTATATTTTGTTTAAGATTCCTTTCAATACTGATCTCCTTTTTAGATCTGACCATACATTAGGCTGCATTTTCTCCCACAGACCTACTATCTCTGTTCTTTTTAACACACTGTCCCAACTCTGTTAAAAATCAGCCCTCATCTGTGTCTCCACAATCAATACAAATTAAATACATAGTAATAATCTAGCTGTGGTTGGTACAACAACCTTCTCCACTGCAGCTCCTGACAATTTTGCAGCAGCAAGTTTCTCCATCTCCTTTTTTGAAATATGTCTGAAAAAGGCTCACTTCTCCATAGCCTAATCCTCTTTATTTACCAAGTTTTAAAGTGGCAGAAATTATGTTGGAATTAAGTTTTTATGAAAGCACTTTGCCAAATGAAGCACTGTTGTATTTTATTTTGCTTTCTCGGTCACTTCTCCTCCCCTATCTAATTTCAGCAGGTCTGTTTGCCTGTGTCCTATCACATTGTCAGTAATATCAAGAGAACCAATGACAAAGTACAGTCTCTCTACCAAACGTGTAAAAACCAGCACCACTCTCAGCCACAGTGATATTTCAGGTGGATGGTCATTTCAGTAAAAGAGAATCTAGCAACAGTGCTAGCCGATTATAAACATGAGATTGCTTGTCGGGGGAAGGAGGGGAAGCAATCTGCTCTATACCAGATGAATTCAACCAGTTTTTGCACACAGATTTTGCCTTAGGGACATTAAATTTAGGAAAGAGCAATTTTATATTGGTCTCGGTAAGTAATGTAACAGCTGCACACTTTGATTGTTGTGTATTAGAATAAAGTATGTGATAAGATACATATTCAGAGAGACAGGAGAGATGGATTTAATAATATGAAGTATTACCATCGAAAAGACTCCCATAAAACAAGGGAATAGTTCTTTACAGCTGTATATTTAAGCATTGTCAAGGAGCTCCCAGCACAAAGGATAGGCACTTCTTACTGAGTGTAAGTCTAAATAAATAAATAACCTCAATTAAATTATATTGGACATTGAAGAAAGCTGCAGTAGAATCAAATGGTGACCTTTTTTAGCCCCTTAACTGCAGCTGGAAGCATTGTCAAACCACTAAGATGAATTATTATAGTACAAGAATTGTGCTTTTAAAAGCCAAAGTTCTAGAACTCTGCCTCATGGTGGGAGCCAAGTCCAGAGCAGGCCTGCTTGTAAGAAAGGAACAATTATGTAGTGATAAATGAGTAAGTTGCTGTGAAAGAGGCAGGGAAGCTTGTTCCTTGTAGTGCTTAAATCTTGGTAAGAAGGATCACCAGAAAACAACTGGGGCCTCCAGACTATACCAGTTGAGAAACTGTATGTATATTACATTCTAGAGGGCTCCCAAAGACACTGGAAAACCCCTTGTTTTTGTAACTCCGATACAGCTGTGTTCCATTACAGATGCACCTGCTCTTCAGGTCTCTCTCTGTCACTTCACTTACCCATGCCTCAATTTCCCCATCTGTTAATTAGCACTAATATCTATCCTGTAGGGAAGTGGTTCTTATACTTTTTTTTCCCCGCAGACCACTTGAAAATTGCTGAGGGTCTTGGAAGACCACTTAATGATCTTTCCAAATGTTGTTTGTACCATTAGCTATTATAAAGGGTTTTGGATAAAAGTGCTATATAAAAAAAACCCTTTAAAATAATTAACATTTTTTGTTCTACAAATAAAAGCACACAACTCATATTTTAATATCAGTAGTCTTACCTTTCTAATGTGATGGATGTGCCCTCTCTCCCACACTGCAGCAACCCCTGAGCTGGGGTTGGGAAGGAGCGGGGGTTCCGCCTAGGGTGACCAGATCACCCAGGTCAAATATCGGGATGCGGGTGGGGGGAATTGGGGCAGGGCAGAGGAAAAAAAAATGGCGGCAGAGCAAAAAAACAACCCCCTCCCCCCCCCCGCATTCCTACTCCCTCCGCAAGTGCTGGAGGGAGGACTGGGAGATGCAGGGGAGCATGGGGCCGGGGTGAGTGTGAGTCCGGCCTGGCCCCGAGCAGGCAGGACTCGGGCGCGGTATCTGGAGAGAGAGTAGGGGGCGGCCTGCGGGGCCAGCGGGCGGCTGTTCTCCCCACCTGGGCAGCGGGACTCGGGAGCAGCCGCTGCTGCAGCTCCCACTGCCGCGGGAGGAGGAAGCGGCCGCTGGCCAATCACATGGCGCTCAGCGGCTGCGGCTCTGGTGCCCGCGAACCCCCCGAGCCCAGCCCCTGGCCAGTTGTGTCTGGGCTAGCTGCCCAGCTGGTGCAATCTCGCAAGCGGCCCCGGAGTGGGGGCAGCAGGCCCCAGCCCCACCATCCCGCTCGGGTCCTGCAGGGGAATGAATGGGGCTGCCGATGCCTCCGCCCCGGGGCCGCCGGCGGGATTGCACCAGCTGGGCAGCCTGCCGAGACATGGCTGACCAGGGGCTGGGCGCAGCATGTGTGCTGCTGGGTACCTGCAGCAGGCCTGGGTTCGGGCCCTGGCTCCAGTGCCGCAGCCTCTAAGCGCCACGTGCTTGGCCAGTGGCCACTTCCTCCCCCCACAGCAGTGGGAGATGCAGCAGCGGCTGCTCCCGAGTCCCGCTGCCCAGGTGGGGAGAACAGCCACCGCCTGACCCTGTGGGCCGCCCCACTACTCTCCCTCTAGGTACTGCGCCCAAGTCCTGCCTGCTCGGGGCCAGGCCGGACTCACACTCACCCCAGCCCCGCACTCCCCTGCGTCTCCCGGGCATGGCATGCTTGGGAAGAGGCGGGGATTTGGGGAGGGAGCCAATGGGGCAGTGAGGGGGCAGGGATAGGAACAGGGATTTGGGGAGGGAGCCAATGGGGGAAGGAAGGGGCGGAGTCGGGGCGGGGGGGGGGTGCGAGCCCTTCTGGCCTCCGCCTGTGCGTGGGAGCCTTGCTTGTTTGTCCAGTGTCCCGACCTAACATTGGTTGGGACGCGGGACAAACAAGCAAATATCGAGACAGTCCCGATAAAATCGGGACGTCTGGTCACCCTAGTTTCTCCTCTGCCACAGCAGCCACAGAGCTGAGGCTGGGAAGGAGGGGGGTTTCTCCCCGGCAGCCGCAGCCCTGGAGCTGGGGAAAGTTGCCTCTTTCTCTGGCTGTTGCATCCCTGCACATCCCAAATTCCCCCCACCCCATCTTCTCACCCCACTGTCCCCTCCCACTTATCCCTTGTGTGCAGCCGCCCAGGCACGCACCTTAGAGGGAACTATCTGCAGACCACCTGACTGGAGCTCGTGGACCACAGTCTGAGAACCTCTGCTGTAGGGGTACTGTAACACAGTGTCTGTAAAATGCTTTGAGACACTTGGATAAAAGGCATTATAGAAGGACAAAATGTTATTTACTTTATCAAATACTAAGTTCATTTAACTAATGAGGCAGAACAAATTTGCTTAGGGAAGCACTTCATTGTTTATATTAGATTGGCTGGTTAGAATTCCTAGCGCTTGCAAAATGATTTTTATCCATCTTGTGTGTCAGAATTACATACCCCTGAAGTCAGATCGGACTATGTTCTCAAAAGACAGAGCCTAACTTTACTTATGTCAGTGAAAAGAAAAAGATGTCCAAAGTTAATGTTGTGAGTACCATTTCCGAGTTAATTCTTTTTTAATAGCTTACACTTTTATTTTCCTGTTCAAAGTTATCATCTGAATCAAACTCATTCCACAGTGTCTTGAGATCATCATCATTTCCTGTGTCATCCAACTGTGTTATTCAGTAAATGCCTTATCTTCTAGTTTTTCCTAGATTCCTGCTATGGTTACTGGGTCGTGTGACTAATGATTTTTTTACCTCTATTGTTGCATATATTACTTAAGATGCCTTAAAAAGGGGGACTGATTTTCAAAACTTTTGAAAAATCATCCTTTATTAAAATGTGTCTAGATGGTCACCTAAAAATTGAGGCACCAAAATTCACAAGTCACTTTTGAAATATGTGGTCAGTGTATATTTTATTACAAAACAGACCTAATATTGGGGGACAAAACTAGGAATGCCAAAGGGGCTGTGGAAGGTTGCTATCTGGTGGAGGCAGGCCCAAGCTCCCAAATACAGATTGGGATATGAATTTCCTCACAGTTCAAGGGATTCAGAACTAGAGGTTTACTGTTTCAAACCACTACCTCTACAAACATTGCAGACAGTAAGTACATTACAATTAAAATTTGATTCTCGATCTAGGTTTTGTGACTCGGGCCCATTTCTGGTTGTTACTTTTCTTATGGCTTTTCTATAAGAAACGGGGCGAGTGGTCACACTTCACAAATCTACACCACAAAAAGCAATAGCAAAGTTGGCTTTAATTAGGCTCCTGTTTGCTTCTTCAGCAGACAGACCCAAAAATGAATAGGACATGAGTGCTGGTTATGATGTTTGTATAGCAGCAAGCACAATGGCATCCAAGCTGGTTGTGGGCATTAGGTGCTACTATAATTTAAATGTTAAATGCAATATCAGCAAGAAGGCTAAACTACCTTCTAAACCCTAGAGGTGATTCTTCTACTCTACTGAATCCTCTGATACATATTTTTGTTTTAAAGCAGTTGTCATTTAATGGAACAAAATACCCAATGAATGGCTTTATTGGGGAAAGCTTCAAGCATGTGTTTATACATACATTTTTTGCTAGTGATTTACAACATATAAAGAACTTCTCTACTTATGTCCTCTTGGTAGTATAGAAAGCATTTCCCTTTTACTAGCTGTTTGAGTGCTCCTGGCATTTGGTATTCCCCAGCTAGATCAAAAGTTTATTATTTTAACATCTCTCCTATTGAGAAAGTGACCAAAAGCCCGCATCAGAGGGGCCTTTGTGCAAACACGGAGGAAGATACAATCTCTATTCCCCAAAACTTTTCATCTTCCTGTAAGCTTTATTATATCAGAGAGAAACAGGCAACAAAGAAGCCATTCTATATATATAATAAATGATGTAATTCAGTGGTATCAGTCATACTGCTGCAATTGGCAGTCACGTTTGTACATTCTTTATAGCCTAGAACTTGATGAATAATAAAAAAAATGGTGAAGACTTTATTCAAAGTGTCATAAGATTTGTATATATTCACAGTTTATTCAACCTACTATCTTTCTAACCCTAATTTTGAATGATTTATAGATGAGCCTGAACAATTTTGCCATGGGCTAAAATTTGTATTGAAATTAAAAATTTTAAATCAATGTTATTAAAACAATTTTTGAAAAGAAAACTGTTTAAAATTATACACTTTTTTAAAATGTCTGAGAATATAGTGTGTTCTACTGCTAATTGAATTGATGGATTTGATTTTATATATTTAAATAAAAACTGAAGAAGTTTTCAGGCTTGTTTTCAAATATATTTTATATATACCCAAATGACAAAGGCTTTGCACAGACTTGTATAGTACGTGAATGAGTCAGCACAGGATTTTATTTGATGTTAGACTATTAGTCCAGTGTTCTATGCTCAGTATTCTATACTCAGTGTTCTGACTCTGCTAATCCACCATGTGACCTTTGTCAAGTCCCTGAACATTTATGTCTTGGTTTCCTGATCTGAAAATGAGAAGCCATTAGTAATGCTTAGCCACCTTTATAAACGACATTGAGATCTTTAGACAGGCCCTTTTATGTGCAAAAAATTATTAATTATCATATAGACTGTACAATAAACACAGTCTTCATCCATGCATCAGATATGTGTACTTCAGTACCATCGTGACTAAATGTATGCCACCCTTGGTCCTTGCCTCCAACAATACTAAACAGTTCCAAGTGATGAGAGGTTTTGGGCTGGTATTTGTAGCAGGTTGGGTTCAGGGAAAATTGAATCTGAGTTACTCGTTGGCTCATAACAGTGATTTTCTCTCCAGTGAATGATAAACTTTCTATGCCTTCTACCAATTCAAGTTAAGTTTGAAGTGGAGCAGGTGAAACAATAGTAGCAAAACCACCCACCACTCAAAAACAATTTGTATTGAGTACCATGAAGGAGGCCCATCCCTGGACCAGGACCCAATTGTGCTAAGCACTATACAAACACAGAACAAAATGACAGTCCCTGCCTCAAACAGCTTAGAAGTGTATTATACACAAATACCCGTACCTTAAAAGTCTCTCTCTCATACTCTCCCCACCCCCCAAGAAAGAAACATTGAAGAAGTATGCTAGGACTAAACGATAAAATATACTTGTTCCAATTACTTACTCTGACTCAGTACTAAAAGAACATTACCCAAGAACTAAATAGATCCCAATGGAAATATTTTTGTTTTGTCTTTTAGTCATGGTAACCATTTCATCCATTTTTTTCCTTTGGTTTCAAGGAAATCCCATTAAAATTACTCCTACAGTAGAAATTATTTTTGCCTGATTTTTTTGTCTTGAAATATCACTGTTTGGCCTTTTGTAATAGTTAATCTGTGGACCCTTTCCAGTGTTTTATTTCTTTTAAAGACAGTTTTATGACTTACACGGATTAACCTTCATGATTTTCTCTCCTTGCCCCCCAACTTTCAATATGCTAATTCCAGGTAATAAACAAAATGCTACTTTCTGAATAAATTATTTCACAAGCCTAGAAGTGCTATACATAATTAAAACTATGAGCTCCATTTTGCAAACCTTTATCCACCTGAGCAGTCCTGGCTCACATGGGTAGTTATACTGATATCAATGGAGATACTTGTAAATAAGCACAGGACTGGATCCCAACCAAGGAGTCTTGACCTTTGTGTTACTTCCCCTGAGAAATGTCATATTCTAACTGTATAGCACTGTTACCTAGCAGCTCTGTGTTCTTGGGGAACCAAGGCACAGTACCCAGCCTGTCTGACTCATGAAAGACCTTCCCTCCCAATCCCCACCCCCAGCCTTTGCATGAACCAAAACCAATCAGAAGACTTACAAAAAGAGGAATGAAAAGGCAGGGAGAGACCCATCTAACCCCTGGGATAAGGGTGACAGAATTAAGGAAACTCCTCTAGCCTCACTTGCATCGAAGATGGGACAAAGAGGCATCTCTATTAGCATACAGAATGAAGAACAGAGATTCCAAGGCAAGAACCACACGGAACTCTGGGACCAGAAAAGCAGGGAAGCAGTGCAAGATGGGGAATCTCTGCTTCAGATGTTAATGAACCCACGCCTGCACACATCCAGCTCAGTAGTTATCAGACCAATTCTAATAATAAATCCTTTATTGGTATCCAAAATAGTGAAGCTCCCTAATTGCATTGTGAGCTACCTCCAAGGAACACTGCCCATAGTCAGGAATGATCAGTTCCCATGGTAAAGCCTGAACAAAACAACTTTGGTATACTCTCTTGTTTACACAAAAACAAATCTAGTGTTCTCCCTTGAACCATTGTTGTTTCTCTACAAAAAACTCCTACCCATGCTCAAGTAAGTGTTCTGATGCCTGGATCCAAACTCTGCATCAGTTCCATTGGGACTTCATCTTCTCCTGATTGATCATGCTGGGGGGCTCTGCCTGTCTCCAGCACTCCAGACCCTCAGCTACCACCACCACCTGGGAACCCCAATCAATTCAAACTTCATGGAGTGGTGAGAACCCATCTCTCTCTCTCTCTCTAAGTATAGCCTTCTGACCCTGACTTGTGTGATCAGTTATAGTTTTCTAAACATGACTCTTATAATCAAGTTTAAGTTAGATTTAATATTATAACTGTTCTGTTTGTTTGGCTGCCCTGTGGTTATTACCTGGCAATAAATAACTTTCATGATTAAGCTGGTTGCTTCTCTCTCTCGTTCTCCCTCCCCATCATGGGTGTTTTTTGGTTCCCTCTTTTGCTCTGCAGCAATGCTCCTTGTACCTAAGCTAAAAGATCCCTGCAGCACCCCAAAATCCTATGGAGTTTGCTCATTGAGTGGGTTACTACCAGAACAATGTTAATGTGAAAGTGCGGATAGAGACATGCTGAACCTGGGACATATGAGGGTGGCAGCTGGGAAGTGCTGCTTCACCCAGCCTACTCAGGTGTGTTCTCTTCTGGTGCAGTACCTCTGGCACCCTGGCATATGATTAACCTAGTCCTCTCAGATGTGCTATGTTAATGTGTCTGTTCGTCTGATTCTGGGGCTGGAAGAACCCAGCCTTGGGGAAGCTAGGTCCTGCAGGATAGCTCCATTGGGAGGGAACTTGTAGCAGGGAGAAGTAGAGCTCCATGTGAGAACACAAGTGACACAAGCAATAAATGAGAATACCCCAAAGTAATGGGCAAAGTGGATAACAGCACCCCTTACTGCCATGGTGGACCAACAGGATTACAGAGCAATGCAGCTAGTCAACAGTTTTTGTTGAAATACTGCCTTAAAAAGTCAACATTGATGGTGAGTGTTTGGCAAACAAAGTGCCATCTCTCAATATTTTTTTTCCCTAGCATTGCTATCAAAATTATAAAAAATTGTGATTGAAATTTTTTATTCACAGAAAATTCTACATTTAGGTAAAGGAAAATTTTCAAAAAAACATTGTGATGTTTTCAATATTTTTACTGAATATTAAAAATGAAAAAAAGTTATGGAAATTTAAAGAAAAAGGAAAAATGTGTCTTTTTTTTTTTAAATGAACTACTTTTTTTTAAGCAGTTCTGTTTGGCAAGTTTTAACTTCTTATAATTAGAATCTAATGCCTCATTCAAAACATTTCCAAGAAGAGCTGCAAATATTGTATATGTAATCTGAATCAAATCCAAAACTCCAGCACTGATTACTCACGGCAGAGACCATATGTAATTTTTAATGTATGTACATACTGGAAATGCAGATGAGATTTTTCTATTAAATAAATTCTACTTTATAATTATTCCAACTTTAAAAGTAAGTGTCAGCTCAAATCCAGCCCCCGGAAAGACCAGATGTAAACAATCTAACACACTAGCAATAAACAGCAAATAGAAGGTGGTCTGCCTAGTTCTAGGGACTCAGACAGATACTGGGCTTTATACCTCTAAGTTCCCTGTAGTGACCAAGCAAGTTTTTAGTATCCAATGAGTTTTTGAAGGTTCCTCTTCCATGAAATGTGTCGGTTGGTGTCAGTATTACAGCTGATCAAAAACATTTAGTAACACCAGATTTTTGTTAAAAAATGCTGTTTCTCCTAAACACATTTTTGTGTGTGTGTGTGTGTTGTGAAATTGTATTGATTTCAATGACATTTTATTTAAAAAAATAGAAAAAAATGTTTTGTAACTGTCAGAGCACCCCATTTTGATACTTTTGGAATGGAAAGTTTCAATTTTTTATTTCAAATATATTTTATGTAAAAAATAAAAAATATTTGAAATGGAAACAAAAATGCTTTGATTGTATAGAAACTAAATGTTATGATTGATCTGATCCCCTCTGCCCCCCCCCAGAATTTTGTTTGAAAAAAAAAACAAATAAACATTTTCATTATTCATCCTGATTCAAGATCCCCCTCTCCCCTGCTACCACGAAAACAACACTCAAAATTTTCACGGGACAGAAAAATCTGTTTTCTGACCAGCTTTACTTAGTATACTTCCTAGCAAATATCCTCATCATGAACCATCCAGCAAAGTGGCCATGGAGACTGAAACGTCTTTGCCATCCAGAGAAGATTTCTCCAGGTCAGGTTTGAAACATGTTGGCAATGTGTAGGAAACGTGCACAACAGTTGCCTATACCATACTTGGTCTGTAGATAATTAAAAGGTGTTAGTCTCTAGGGCTGTCAGTGAATAAACTTTCACCAGCACAGATGTTTAAGAGAATAAGAGAGAGAATACATTAAGTACTTAACACAGGCTAAGAGAGAAAATAGAATGGTGTATATGGTGAGGAGAGGAGCCGAAGGGTGTCCCTTTCAGTTCTATTCACAAAAGAGGCCATTTGTTGCCATACACATTATTACACTCTGAAAATTCTAGTATCTGCAGCAGGATATAATTTGGTGGTATTTTAAAAATTAGAGCTTTTTCACCCTTCCCCTTATGAACTATATATTTATTAAGAAAACCTTTTTGTTTGAAACACCTATAGAACACAAAAGGACTCTCTGGGTTTCAGTCTTCCCCTAGTGAAGAAGAACAGTTTTAAAAGAGTGTAACAGTATTGTTTTGAAGATACTTTATTCTTTCCCAGTGCACTTTCTGCAGATTTCATGATCAGCTGGAGTATACCAATCATGAGTAAGGCAGAAACTCTTTTGAGGGGTAAAAAGTTGATATATACAATGTTGGCCCTTTAAAATTCTCTCATGGTTGAAGAAGGCAGTGGGTTTTTTGGGGGTGGGAGAGGGAGGGAAAGAGTGGGATTGTTTATTTTTGGCAAGAATTCAATGTTATTCAATGGAAGACCTGCTGAATTTAAAAGATCCAAGATAGTGTGAGAGAAAGAGAGCAAAACATTATGAGATGAATAATTAACAAGGGAATGTCGAAGATTCTTATATTGTGTTCACAGAAGGACCCATAAGTCAGGATGATTCACATGAGCAGCTAATGTTCTTTGGTCTTTACAACTGAGCTGAAAAGGTCAGGAAAAGGGGTTCCCTCCTGACATCTCTGGTATTTCTAATTGGGCATGAACTACCACAGCAGATTCTCTCTAGAGATGAAAGCCTAGGATATTAAATTTGATTGAGTTTGAAGCCAGTGTCAATTTTGCCATCTCTGGAATATGCTAAACCAAAACACTGGATCTAAATCTATATGGCACTTGGAACCAGATCTGAATTTCACAGGTAGGGCCAATCTCAAACTATTTCAGCAAATTTGTATTTGATTGTAGCCCAGAACTCCAGAGGTTTGTGAAAGTAAGTCAGCCAGACTGTTTTGAAACTGAAGGAATTGTGGGCAAAGAATTAGGAAGAAGGAATTGATAGGATTTGAATTGTGGGCAAAGAATTAGGTATCTTTTCTCCTAATCACTTCATCCACCTAACCATTTAAAATGTCAGGTAGTTGATGTGCTCTGGAAGCTGCTTATATCATCTACAGCTGCAACCAGTGTGACCAGATGTCCCAATTTTATAGGGACAGTCCCGATATTTGGGGCTTTTTCTTATATAGGCGCCTATTTCCTTCCCCCCTCTCTGCTCCCCCCCCCCGGCCCCCAACACACACACGGTCCCGATTTTTCATACTTGCCGTCTGGTTACCCTAGCTGCAACTTCCATACTTCAATGGAAAGGGTTTATACAGGCTTTTCCTTAATTCAGTTCTATAATACTATATGAAATTCCTGCAACAAGTTGAGATTTTGTTTCTTTTTAACTAATTTTAGTCATTCTTAGCAGTCTGGATGTCACTACATCTACCCTTGAAATTTGTTTTGATGTCCAATTAGGATGGAAAAACCCTGATTCTCACATTCAATATAGTAGGTATATAGAGCTGAAGTATTATTTTACAAAATTGACCGCACAATTATTATTACTAATCCTGTAACAGCTACACTGGAAGTAGGGAACTAAAAGTCACCATTAAAAGGTTATCATTTGTGAAGGGTTATCTGTGATAACGTAATTATTTCCCAGTCTAAATAACCACTTTCTAAATGGTAAACATTGTCGACAATGGAAACTGAGATGTAACATTTTGAAGTACTATCTGCCTTCTGATAAACATTCACATCTTTTACAAATGCTGAACCAAAATTAGCCCATAACAAAGTAAAGCTGCCATTTTACTGTTTGCAAAGGGTTTTCTTGTCCTGAAGCTTCTGGTATTAGGCACTGTTAGTCACAGGATATCAGTCTCAATTGTCCATTGGACTGATCCAATATGGTTCCTGATAAACCTGAAAATTCATTGTATGAGTCATCATCACAATTCTGTCCTGAGGAGTACACTAAGAATTAGATATTTTTCAGGTGGGAGTACTTTAGCAGGTTGAATGCTAGTTGTTATGCTGGCAGACCAGGTACCAACTCATGCCAAAGCCCCTAGGCCTTAAGTGAACACTGACAAATAGCTGGAAACCAGTCTGGCTCATCTCTGTGTTAGAATTGTTAAAAGAGGTATTATGTTTATGAAAATCTCACTTATAATATCTGTATCTCATGTTGTAAGGTAATATTTAAATGTAATTGTATAAAAGTGTTTGTTCTGAAACTCTATACCCCCACAGTCAGTAGAGATGCATTACCAAATGTGAAATACTGGTTTACCACAGGAGGTGTTATCTCCTGTCCAACAAAAGAAGACCCAGAGACACCCGACAAACCATTGTAGAACATCAGAGGACAAAAGTCTTTGTTAATTCCTCCCCTCGCCCCCATAAAGAGATGACATGCACAGGGATTTGTCTGATCAGCTTGTACTCTGAGGAAAGGGAATAAAAATCCCTGACTGAAAGAAACTGCATCTCTACAGTCCTTGGACTTGGAGAGGGCAAGATTGCCAAGCACAAGCAAGGGATCCCCAGCTGCTTATCTCTAGATGATATACAGAGCTTGTAAGTGTATAATTACTTGCTTTAACCTTGTAAAAACTCATTTCTTTTTTCTCACTTAATAGATCTTTAGTTAATTTATTAAAGGAATGGCTACAAACATTGTCATTGGTGTAGGATCTAAGGTGCATTTGACCTGGGGTAAGCAACTGGTCTTTTCCAACTGGCAGTGACCTGAATATTGATGTGATTAGCTGACAAGATAGACCTAGTACTCAAGGAGACTGTCTGTGACTCCATGTTAAGGCTGTTGTAGTGCCTGAGGAGTTGACACTTCATGCTTGGTTGGTGAAATCTAAGTACAGAACTCACAACCAGTTTGG
This sequence comes from Trachemys scripta elegans, assembly GCF_013100865.1. Lineage (NCBI taxonomy): Eukaryota > Metazoa > Chordata > Testudines > Emydidae > Trachemys > Trachemys scripta. The sequence continues at coordinate 76,719,264 of NC_048301.1, read as the reverse complement.
GCTTTGTGCCTTGATGTGTAACCTTTATAATTTGTCTCTCTAATACTAAACTCAAGTGTAAATATCCTTGGCATTAAGAGCACAAACCAGCAGATGAAATGAATTTCAGGATGCAGCCTCAACCGAATAAAAAATAGAGAGCTATAAACCAATACATCTTGTTCTGATCCATTGGCTTCATGACATTCTCTTTTCAAATTAAGCCTCATTGGCTGAAGCACAGAACGTTGTATGCCTATTTAGCTTCGGCCATTGTCTGTCTACAAGGAACTTTACATGATCTTTTCATATGATCAGGTTAAACACTTTTATAGTTGGTCCCTATTGTGTTCTTGATATTTTCAGGATAAGCAATTCAGGAAAGAAGCTGGTTTTATTCATTTCTGTAGCATTTCCTTTGCACTGTTTTTTAAAAAATTCAGCTGGTGCAAGAAAAAAAAAAAGGAAAGCAAAGAGAAGAGCATTTCTTACTCAAAATATAAAGAATTTAATAGAGAGAAGGGATAATGATTTCCTATTAGGATTTTTGGGACTGGGGGAAGGAGAGAGAAATGGACAAGGCAAGAAGCTGTTTGTAGGATTTGAACAAGAAGCCTAATGAGAGTTAAAAGAAAAGAATCTTGGAGGGAGCTGATGCTTATAAAGGAAAATGCATGGAGAAGTGGAGACAGCACCGATAAAATAACTACCATTATTACATAGCAACAAACATTTGCATGGGATTTCCACTCCATTAACCATGTGAGTAAGAACTATTTAAGTGAGTAAGAGTCTGCAGAATCAGGACCTAAGGATAGGTCTACACTACCCGGTAGTTTGGCGGCAAGCAAATCGAACTTCTGGGTTTGACTTATCGCGTCTTGCCTGGACGAGATAAGTCGAACCTGGAAGTGCTCGCCATAGACTGCGGTACTCCAGCTCGGCGAGAGGAGTACCATGAAGTCGACGGGGGAGCCTGCCTGCCGCATCTGGACCGAGGTAAGTTCAAACTAAGGTGCTTCGAACTTCAGCTACGTTATTCACATAGCTGAAGTTGCATACCTTAGTTCGAATTGGGGGATTAGTGTAGACCTGCCCTAAGTTAAGACATCACATGGTAATTTATAATTGGATGAGAGGGAGGGGAATGGAGGACAGCAATAAGATCATTCAATAGATTTATACCAAAGGATGAATAAAAAATAAAACAAAACATGATTAACAAAAAATCTAAGTTGTAGATGGTTAAATTCTTCACATGAACTATCCAGGAAGGTCCTAGATCATGTATTTTTAACAGCCTGTATTCTTGGTCAGGATGGTGTACTTGTGCATATGTTAACTTGCACTTTCATTATTCATTCAGTAACATCATTTTTGCATAACTTATCAGCAAGTGATGAATGATGACATGACAGTTAAAGAATATACATGTCATTATTAGCTTATATATGTTACCTGCTATTTCTAAGCCAGATTCATTGGAGCAGATCTGTGTTAGAATGATAGGAAAAGATTTGCACCAAGAACGCAATTCAACCACCACTAAAATCTTTGAAAAGACTCCATTTACTTCAAAGGAGTTGGGTTGTGCCCTTAAAGCTAAAACGAAATTTGGCTGGTATTTTTTTAAATTTATTTATTTTCCAGGTTGATGAGTTTAAAGGAGTACTGTCAACTTTATTTTATTTCACTGTCTGTAGAAATAAACAAGTTTTATGATATAGAACCTTTAGATAGCATATATTGATGGTTTGTAATTACTTTTTAAAGTTGTTATAAGAGGGTTTTTTTTTTTCCTGTTCCCTGTTGATGTTTAGTGGACCCATGAGCAACATTGCATGGTACTTAGATCTAAATCCTTCTCCCCACTCCTCTCTCTATGCACACTTCTGACTATTGCCTGTTCAGTTTCAGATTTGCTGCCACTGGTATTGGTAAAGACTCTCACAGGTCCTGGGGAAGAGTACAACTCATCAACAAAACAAACTGATTACCCATAAAGTGCTATCAACTGTAAAAAGTAAACAAACAAGATTTTTAATATTTAATATTTCAGTCAACATTTGTAGAGTTTACTTGTACCTACTAAGTACAACATTTTCAGGTGGAAATGTAATCTGCAGGTTGGCAGTATCCCTTTAAAAAAAATCACCCCATAATTTTATATCTTGTTTTCTTACTTCAAAATTCACAACTGGGACAGCGAGTTTATTGCAAAATGAAAGATAATTAAATATCGTGAAACAGAAAAATCAGCAGGGCACACTAGTTTTGCCAATATTTACAAAACCTGGCTACTTTTTGAAGTAACCCTATGAAAATTGTATGATGTTATTATGATGTTGCACTCCATATGTTTATAGAAATATGCTTATTAGTGTAAATATAATGTAACTGGAATATGCTTTATGCAAAAAGTCTTTCGTAAGGTATCATTACATAGCTTGTAATCTACTGAGTGTGTTCATTCTATTTGTACGAATGTTTCATTCTTGTATCTGAAGCTAGAAACATGAAGTATTACTCTAAAGTCCTATTGTAACTATGCAAAGTGTGGGCCATTAATGGTGGCTTGGGATCTTGATGGCTCCCATTAACTAGGACAATTGATTGTGAATAGCTCTGTTTACTCACAAACCTTCCTAGATACTTGCCATTCTCCTGAAAGACTGGAGAATGAGGTCTTACAGTGACATGTGATCATGTCACCTGGTACTGGAATCCATCTTAAACCTGGTGCTTTTCCATTTAGAAGGAGAGGTGGGAACCCAGAGAGAAAAAAGATTCTCGCCTTGTGCCAAAGCTATAAAAGGGGGCTGCCAGTTATGAGAAATCCATGTGTTACTACCTGAGCTGGAACAAGGACTGTACCAGGGGAAATGATTGGGCCCAGATTAAGAAGGAGTCTAGTCTGTGAAAGGAACTTATTGGAACATCTCTGAGGGTGAGATTTACTTCTATTCAGTTTCTTCTTAAATGTATTAAGCCAAGATGTGCATGTTTTGTTTTATTTTATTTTGCTTGGTAACTTACTTTGTTCTGTCCGTTATTACTTTAAACCACTTAAATCCTACTTTTTATTCTTAATAAAAATCACTTTTGTTTATTATTAAACCCAGAGTAAGTTATTAATACCTGGGGGAGCAAACAGTTGTGCATCTCTCTCTATCAGTGTTATAGAGGGCGGACAATTTATGAGTTTATCCTGTATAAGTTTTATACAGAGTAAATCAGATTTATTTGGGGGTTTGGATCCCATTAGGAGCCGGGTGTCTGGGTGCTGGAGACAGAAATACCTGCTGAGTGGTTTTTGCTTAAAGCCTGCAGCTTTGGGGATGTGGTTCAGATGCTGGTTCTATGTTGCAGCAGACTTGCATGTCTGGCTCCACAAGGCAGGGTTCTGGAGTCCCAAGCTGACAGGGAAAACGGGTCAGATGTAGTTTCAGCACATCAGGTGACAGTCCCAAGGGGGTCTCTGTGACCGAACCCCATTACAGTTATAAAGTAAAAGCTTTATCTACCAAAAATGGGAAAGTTGGCCTATAAATGAATCTTACACTCAAGCAGGTTGCAACCTAAGCACAAACAGACTGGATGATTCGAAGGGTCATGCAATATGAAGGCTTAACTCTCTGGGCTGCTGCTCTGAATCCTTTCAACCCAGGTTAATAACAAGCAAAAATTATTATGGCTTTTCAGTTGCCTGGGTGGAATGTGTTTCATAGTCATAGCCATATTCACAGTAGACAGGTATCCAGGTAAGAAAAAAAGTAGCATAAATTTGTCTCCCCTACCCCCAAGCATAGAGGAAGAACTGAATAGATAAGAGTGAACTTTGTTTTAATTCAAAAGCTGATCGCTCTAACTTAGAGTTAAGCTATTGTAGCGGGCACCAGCATAGGAATGTTGCACTGTGCATGCCATACCTGACTTGAGGACTGTTAGTGGTACACCTCTCACAAACACTATGCCCATTAAGAGAACAAGCAGATCTATTCTCCGACATATATTGCCATTGTGATGAAAGAAGAATAAAGCTTATCAAATGCCATAGAAATCCCATTCTCAAATTTATAAATAGGTTTTTCTGGATCCCTCAGCTTCATAATTTCATCAGTTTGTTAACAGCTTTAAGTCAGGCTTCATACAATACGATAGCAAGAATGTCAACAGCTGAAATTGAAACCAGATTTAGATCCAAACTGACAGGCATGCCCAATTTGCAAGCTAGAATCTAAATTTAATCTTTCAGAGGTCTGCCAAGATTCAGTGCCTGATGCCTATCTATACCCCGCATGCATCTTGCGCATTATGTAATGTAAACGGTACGGTGGCCATCCCTTGAAATCTACACTGACCCAATGGAACAGGATATGGGGGCCTGAAGGGTCCTAAGTGAACTGCCAAATCTCAGCCACCCTGTGGGATCTGTTCCTCAAGGAAGACAATAAATGCAGATGCTTTCAATTGTTCTAAATATTTCAATTTTTTTCCTGAAAAAGCTTATTAGAGCGTGTGTGATATGGCACAGATACTGCTCTACCCAGGTTTTTCAAATGAAAAAGTATGGTGTATTGAGGACTGTCTTGCAATTGCAAGCTATGGCTTTAAGATTACAATAGGGTGGGGAGTTGGTTCCTTGGTCCTGCTTGCAGGCTACAGGGCTCTGCAGCAAAGTGTGCAAGCAGGTGCAGTCTGGGGAGAGCCCATTTAAAGTGAGGTGGGGTTGAACTGTATCTCATTCTTCGCTCTCTTTGATAAAATGAAAGAACCCCAAAACATTCTGAATTCTCCAAAATAAAGTAGTGGTATGTTGGAACTTCCATCAAGAGTATTTATGTGGTTTCTTTTTTAAAATCTAACCTCTATTTGTATGCTGTGAACATAAAAACAAAGCTACAATTCAGTCCCCTAGGTTGGATCAGGGAAAAGGGTGCAGGGGGTCCATATAATGCCTTGTGCACTGTTTGCAATTTGTGAAGACAAGAGCTTTCGCCTCACCCTCGTGCTAGAGAACCCAAAGAGTATCTTCCTTCCCTGCCACTATGTCCAGACCACTCGCTATCATAGAAGTACATTCTTTAGTCTTGTAAAAAGTATAGGGATTACTCCTCCTCTGTGTGCTCCCCCAAGCATTATCCTTAATGTGGCTGAATTGCCCTTCATGCAGCACCTATCCCCTTCAGCCACTCACATACCCTCCCAAAGGTGACAGTCACTTTAAAAGCCACAGTTGTTGCGTGGAGTGTTACTCAACAGAAATCTGAAAATTAAAATGACAGCCCACAGCTGCAGTGCTGGGAGTCTGCTGCTCTCATGGTGCAGGATCCAGAGATCTTTGATGAGTCCACTATGTTAGCAAAGCTATGGCACTGGAGTTGTACTTGTGATATGGGATGCATTTTTATGCTACAAAGAGTGAATGAAACTTCAAGATCAAATTCAATTGATACTTAAGTTCACAGTGCAGAGGAGTTAAATATGGGCTGAAATTGATCTTACCTTTGCAACCCCCCCACCCTCAAAAAAAAAATAAAAAAAATCAGACCTTCACTTAAAGCATAAAGTTTCTTTTTTAATCCCTCTCCTTCCTTTAATTGCCTAATCCAATCTTCTCCAACTCTGATGAACATCCACACCTTCTTATTTTTAAGCTCTAAACTGTTTTCATCCATAGCTGAATCAATAGTTATAAAATATTAAGGGTTTTATTGTCTCCTGAGGTCACTACTACTACTTTTGATATAACCTCAGCAGTATTTTAAAGCAGCATAGAGAATTTTTGACTTTCAAGCAAAAGATACCATTGGTCTGTCTCATCCAATATTCTGCTTCTGGAGCCAATATTATACATAATTCAGAGAAAGGCAAAAATGCCAACTGTGAAGCATTACACAGGTGATCAGATTAATTTCTGAAACTTAATACTGTGTTAACCTTCATCAATGTAGGTTACATGTCATAGGTATTTATGTTGTTATATGTGGTGATAAAACTAAGATTATTTAGCTTGGGAAGAATTTGACTGAAATAGTAAAAATTATGTATTATGCTGTAAGAAGAGAAAATGAAACAAAAAACCCTCTTTGTTATTCAAGCTTTCCAGGTAGCAGGGTTTGTGCTTCTGGAAATTGCTTCCTGAACAAATAGGATTAAACATGCCCAATTTCAGAAAGGAATTAGCACTATTTTGTCCAGGCCTTCCCAAATTATTAAATCGGGGTTTCTTATCTCATTGCTAAAGCTGCAGGTAGTGGTCAGTCTTCCTTGGTGATATCTCAATGTACCAACATGAGCCTTGTGAGGCAACCAGATACCAACATGATAGGTACTGTGGCAGAGCTCTGACCTTGTCCCCGTGGGTCCTGCGCTTGTAGGCAGCATATGCTAGCCTCAGTGGCTCTCTGTGACCCTCCACATAACCCTTCTCTCTCTAGGGCCAGGGTTACAGTCTACTGAGCCCTTTTCATCATAAGCCAGCAAGGAGGTTGGTGAGAGAATTCCCTCAGTCTCTGCTGTCCCTAGAGCTTGTTTTAGAACAGTTTAGCCTCCTGTCCTGACTGGGGCCTGACTTCCCCTCCCAGGAGGTGTTCCTGTAGTGGTGGGTTGGGGGGAACCCATGCCCGCCCTCTACTCCGGGTTCCGGCCCAGGAACCCTAATGGTAGCAGCTGTTGGCAGCCAACCTCTCACTGCCAGAGTTGCTACATTTCCCTGGGCCACTTCCCCACAGCTCCCCTGCTTCTCCCTTACCTTAGGGCTCCCTTATCAATAAGTTGAGGGTGTCTTCATTAACCAGTCCTTCAGCCGCACTTCCTTTCCTCTCCTTTCCTCTCCTCTGGCTCCCTGGCTTTCTCTGCCTGACTGGAGTGAGCCCTTTTTATAGTAGCAGCGGGGCCTTAATTAGAGTCAGGTGGTCACATTAGCTTAATGGCCTCACCTGACTCTGCAGGTTAATTGGAGTCAGTTGTTCTCATTAGCCTGGAGCAGCCCCTGCTCTGGTCAGTCAGGGAACAGAAAACTGTTATTCCAGTGGCCAGTATATCTGCCTTCTGCTATACCCAACTGGCCTGGGTCTATGACAGTACCTAATAAATACAACAATTATCTTAAAAATAAAATCTATCCTTCTCCCTCCCTGCAGTATATGACTAAAATGATATTCCTACCAAGTTCCTAAGCAGGAGTGAAACTAAAAAGCTTATGAGCCTTGGGGAATCTAGATGACTTTCTATAACTGGGAAGATGTGTGTGTGTCAAGCTGTCAAGAATGGCTCATGACCATGGGTGCTAATGTAATACTGACACACCCAGTTATCAGCCAGTGGAACTGAACCTGGGACCTTTGTGTATGAGTCTCTACTGCATGAGCTACAAGCCATATGGCTTTTAGCTAAGGCTATAGAACAAACTCATTAATCTCTCTAAGTGGTCTCGGTGCCACTGGATGGGACAGAACACTACACCCAGGTGGTGTCTGGGTTACACTTAGATCAGGGCAGACTGAAGAAAGACAGCAGAAACTCCAAATTGGTTGTGTGTTTTATACTTAGATTTCACCAACAAAGTATTAAGTGTGAACTCTCCAAACACTACAACAGCCTTAACATAAAGTCACAACAGTCCTGTTGAGTACTCTGGTCTATCTTGCCACCAGGGTAAGCTTGCCTCTGTGACAGATGGTCCCTTACACCAAAAATCACACCAATATTCAGGTTACTCCCAGTCCAAAAGCACCAGTCACTTACCCCAGGTCAATTGCACCTAAGATCTCAAAACAAAGACAATGCTTGGAGCCAATCCTATAATAAACTAACTAAAGGTTTGTTAATTAGGAAAAAGAAATAGTTATCTACAAGGTTAAAGAAAGTAAACATACACACAACCAAATTAGTGTCTGAGGGTATGTCTACACTACGGGATTAATCCGAATTTATATAATTCGAATTTGGGAAACAGATTGTATAAAGTCGAAATGTATGAGGCCACACTAAGCACATTAATTCGGCGGTGTGCGTCCAAGTACCGGGGCTAGCGTCGATTTCTGCAGCGTTGCACTGTGGGTAGCTATCCCATAGCTATCCCATAGTTCCTGCAGTCTCCCGCGCCCATTGGAATTCTGGGTTGAGATCCCAGTGCCTGATGGGACAAAAAACATCGTCGCAGGTGGTTCTGGGTACAGCCTCACCTCCTCCCTCCCTGCATGAAAGCAACGGATAGCAGACAACCATTTCGCGCCTTTTTTCCTGGGTGAACACTGTAGACTCCATACCACGGCAAGCATGGAGCCCGCTCAGCTCAAGACAGCAGTCATGAACATTGTAAACACCTCGCGCGTTCTCGTGGAGTTTATGCTGAGCCAGGACCAGAAAAACGAGGCGAGGAGGCAGCAGCGGCGGCAGCACAGCGACAAGCATGATGAGGACATGGACATGGACACGGACACAGAATTCTGTGAAACCACGGGCCCCGGTGCTTTGGAGATCATGTTGTTAATGGGGCAGGTTCTATCCATGGAACGCCGATTCTGGGCAAGGGAAACAAGCACAGACTGGTGGGACTGCATAGTGTTGCAGGTGTGGGATGATTCCCAGTGGCTGCGGAACTTTCGCATGCGTAAGGGCACTTTCATGGAACTTTGTGACTTGCTGTCCCCTGTCCTGAAACGCCAGAATACCAAGATGAGAGCAGCCCTCACAGTTGAGAAGCGCGTGGCGATAGCCCTGTGGAAGCTTGCAACGCCAGACAGCTACCGGTCAGTCAGGAATCAATTTGGAGTGGGCAAATCTACGGTGGGGGCTGCTGTGATGCAAGTAGCCAAAGCAATCACTCAGGTGCTGCTACGAAAGTTAGTGACTCTGGGAAATGTGCAGGCCATAGTGGATGGCTTTGCTGCAATGGGATTCCCTAACTGTGGTGGGGCGATAGATGGAACCCATATCCCTATCTTGGCACTGGAGCACCAAGCCACCGAGTACATAAACCGCAAGGGGTACTTTTCAATGGTGCTGCAAGCACTTGTGGATCACAAGGGACGTTTCACCAACATCAACGCGGCTGGGCGAGAAGGGTTCATGACGCTCGCGTCTTCAGGAACACTACTCTGTTTAAAGGGCTGCAGCAAGGGACTTACTTTCTGGACCAGAAAGTAACCGTTGGGGATGTTGAAATGCCAATAGTTATTCTTGGGGACTCAGCCTACCCCTTAATGCCATGGCTCATGAAGCCATACACAGGCAGCCTGGACAGGAGTCAGGAGCTGTTCAACTACAGGCTGAGCAAGTGCAGAATGCTGGTAGAATGTGCATTTGGCCGTTTAAAAGGTCACTGGCGTTCATTATTGACTCGCTCTGACCTCAGCCAAAGAAATCTCCCCATTGTTATTTCTGCTTGCTGTGTGCTCCACAATCTCTGTGAAAGTAAGGGGGAGACCTTTATGGCGGGGTGGGAGGCTGAGGCAAATTGCTGATTACGCGCAGCCAGATACCAGGGAGATTAGAAGAGCACACCAGGAAGCGCTGTGCATCAGAGAGGCTTTGAAAACCAGTTTCATGACTGGCCAGGCTACAGTGTGAAATATCTGTTTGTTTCTCCTTCATGAAAACCTGCCCCCTTTATTGACTCATTTTCTGTAAGGAACCCACCCTTCCCCTTCCCCCAGCTTGCTTTCAAACCAAATAAAGTCACTATCATTTAAAAATCATTTATTCTTTATTAATAGATTAGAAAAAGAGGGAGGGAACCCGGGTGGGATTTGGGAGGAGGATCGGTGGGAAGGAAAAGGCCACTAAAAAAAGGTTAAAAAAATGACAGCCTTTTGCTTGGGCTGTCCACTGGGGTGGAATGGGAAGGTGTACGGAGCCTCCCCCCCCCCGCGCGTTCTTACACGTCTGGGTGAGGAGGATATAGAACATGGGGAGGGGGGAGGGGGTACCGGGGCTGTAGCGGCAGTCTGTTTTCCTGCAGCCGTTCCTGAAGCTCCACCAGACGCCGGAGCATGTCTGTTTGCTCACGCAGCAGCCCCAGCGTTGCATCCTGCCTCCTCTGATCTTCCTGCTGCCACCTCTCATCTCGAGCGTCTCTCCTCTCCTCACGTTGGTCCCTCATGTCCTCACGTTGGTCCCTCCTGTCCTCACGTTCACTGGCTTCTTTCCTATACTTTGCAACCGTTTCCTTCCACTCATTCAGATGAGCTCTGTCACTGCGGCTGGATTCCATAATTTCTGAAAACATCTCGTCTCGCGTCTTCTTTTTACAACGCCTTATCTGTGATACCCTTCGGGATGGAGGAGGGAGGCTTGAGGAATTTGCAGCTGCTGTAGGGAGGGGAAAGAAGAGAGAATTGTTTAAAAAGATACATTTTGCAGAACAATGCTTATACTCTTTCACGGTGACCAACACTATTCACATTACATAGCACATGTGATTTCTGTGCAAGGTCGCATTTTGCCTCTTAATACTGAGTGCCTGTGGCTTTGCTGCTAGAGATCACAGGTCCAGGCAACAGAATTCGGCTTGCATGCGGCCATTGTAAGCCATTGTCTTACAGCTTCTGCGCCCTCCTTTCCCACATACCAAGCAAAGCCTGTAGAGTGCTGCGGTTTTTCTGTTAACATTCAGAAGCAGCAGAAAACAAACTAACCACCCCCCCCCGCCATGAATTCTCTGGGATGATCGCTGTACCCCTCCCCCCACCGCATGGCTGGTATCAGGGAAGATCCCTGCAGGAACCAAACCAAACTACCCCCCCGCAGCCCCCCTCCTGCCATAAATTCTCTGGGATGATCACGGTACCCCTCCCCCCACCACGTGGCTAGTAACAAACGCGAAAAGCTCAGGGCCAATTTCCCATCTGCGCTTGGCTAACTGCAGGGAAGGATTTATTTTCAGCCACAGGCAAACAGCCCAGTAGGAACGGCCACTTCTGTCCCCTTAATTAAGTTCCCATATTTCAACCAGGTTACCATGAGTGATATCACTCTCCTGAGGATTACACAACAAGATAAAGAACGGATGTTGCTTGAATGCCAGCAAACACCGGGACCATACGGTGCCAGGCTTTGTCAGGCAATGATACCAGATTACTTGCTGCAAGCATGGCGTGGTCAAGTGTCCTACCATGGAGGACGGAATAAGGATTCACTGCCCAGAAACCTTGTGGCAAGGCTTTTGGAGTACCTCCAGGAGAGCTTCATGGAGATGTCCCTGGAGGATTTCCGCTCCATCCCCAGACACATTAACAGACTTTTCCAGTAGCTGAACTGACCGCAAATGCATCCCAAGTCCTCAGGGCAAAGTAATCATTAAAAACCGTTTGCTTTTAAAACAAGTTTTATATTTTAAAAGGTAAACTCACCTGAGGTCCCTTCCATGGGGTTAGGGTCTTGGATACTGGCTTGGGAGGGTTGGGAGGGTACTTCAGTCAGGCTGAGAAAAAGATCCTGGCTGTTGGGGAGAACGGAGTGCTGGGTGCTCTCTGCAAGCTCATCCTCCTCCTCCTCCTCCTCCTCTCCCCCATTGGCAGAATCCTCAGGTGTAGCTGATGAGACTATCCCCAACCCGGAATCCACGATCACAGGTGGGGTAGTGGTGGTGGCCCCCCCTAGAATTGCATGCAGCTCGGCGTAGAAGCGGCATGTCCGTGGCTCTGACCCAGAGCGACCGTTTGCCTCCTTTGTTTTTTGATAGGCTTGTCTGAGCTCCTTGACTTTCACGCGGCACTGATCTGAGTCCCTATTGTGGCCTCTCTCCATCATGCCCCTGGAGATTTTTTCAAAAGTTTTGGCATTTCGTCTTTTAGAACAAAGTTCTGCTAGCACTGAATCCTCTCCCCATACAGCGATCAGATCCAGTACCTCCCTCACAGTCCATGCTGGTGCTCTTTTTCGATTATCGGCCTGCATGGTTACCTGTGCTGATGAGCTATCTGTGGTCACCTGTGCTCTCCACGCTGGGCAAACAGGAAATGAAATTCAAATGTTCGCGGGGCTTTTCCTGTCTACCTGGCCAGTGCATCCGAGTTCGGATTGCTGTCCAGAGCGGTCACAATGGTGCATTGTGGGATAGCTCCCGGAGGCCACACTATCCCTAATTCGAAATGTTAAAATCGATTTTGGCGCTACTCCGCTCGTCGGGGTGGAGTACAGAAATCGATTTAAAGGGCCCTTTATTTCGAAATAAAGGGCGTCGTTGTGTGGACGGTTGCAGGGTAAATTTGAATTAACGCTGATAAAACCGAATTAAAGTCGTAGTGTAGACCAGGCCTTAGGTTCCAAATGGTGATAGTAGCTGCTATATATGTAATTTCTATATGTCCTTTAGGGCTAACCCAAACTAAGCAGCTTGGGGATCCCTTGCTTATACTTGGAAATCTTACCCTCTCCAAATTCCAAGTAACATAGTGATACAGTTCCTTCTGGTCAGACATTGTTATTCTCTTCCCACAGAGTTCAAGCTGATGGGATGAGTTTACACCCAAGTCCCCTGTTCCTGGGTATGGGTGGAAGCAATCAACAAAATCTTTGCCCTTCAATGTTTCAAAATGGCTCATTTGGTTTCAATGGGCCTTCTTGTGTGCAAGATTTAATACCTTGTGTAGGAAACCAGCATTTTACACTAATTAATGCTTCTTTCCTGTTTGGTGAGCTACCCAATTACAGAAGTTTGCAATGCAAACACTCGATATAGCTTTATACCATGGGCTACAGATGTTATAAGTCAGATTAACACATACAGAATCCTACAAGCATTTCATGAAGTCTAAATGCTAAACACATTTTTATCAATTTAACATCTATTTTAACAATGCTAACATACAGGTGAGCCGGACTGGTTCCAGCCACGCATTTGTCAGCATTCAGTGAGTCCTAGGGGCCTTGGCATGAGCTGGCACCTAGTCTGCCAGCAGAACAATGTGCTTATTCAAAAAAGTTTCTACTTGAAAGGTGCCCTGATTATTCAGTCTCCTTGAAGGTTTGGTTGATCGGGGTTACTCTGTATTTAAAATAATGAAGGCTCTATGGTGGAAAGTGAATAATTCCTTTTCATGCTGCCCCATAATACAACAGTGGGTCTCAAAATATAGCAGAAACTCAAACAAATAAAAGGAAATATTTAATTGTATACCACAGAACCAGCTTGTGTGACAAGCTGTCATGGGGTGTACATGCCTCACAATTTTTAAAGGCATGGCCAGCCACTGATGACTGGAAGCCTCTCAGCAGCTGGCAGAATAGAAGGGTTGGGAAGCAGAGGGATAGGGTGGCTACTAGAGGAGTGAGGAGGCTGGAGAAAGGAGCTCCTGCCAGCAAGCTACTAAACAGCCACCCAGACAGGGATGACGTGACCTGCAGAGAACCAGGAGAAAGCAGTAAGGAGCTCAGGACACTGTCAGAGCTGAAGAACCCTGGCCCTGCTTATCTAGCTTAAGGGCCCTGAGATGGAACCTAGAGAAGAGGGTGGGCCTGAGTTCCCCTACCCCCCCCCCCCCCCCCCCAGATGGACTTTAGCATGAATAAAGGGTTTTCAGACTTCTGGGCACCAGGAGTACACTGACAGCCCCGCTAGGCTATATGAGCCCAGGGACTGTCCCATGCTTGACCAGAAGGGGTTCCGTTGCACTGACACATTGCCTAACACAGGGTAACCAGGTAAATCCTATGGGTGACATTTTAAAGGAATAGAATAAATGTATGAGCTGGAGCTATGCAACCTAACTCTGCAATAAGGGTAATAACATCTCGTGCTTCAGGATATAAGACTATCTGCCCCAATGGAGTCATCCCATGTGTAAGTAGGTTGGTGAATTATTGGGTTTTTCTCTCTTTCTTCTACATTACAGCTATTAGCTACCAATAGAAACAAGATTACACTGGCTGAACCAATAATCTATCACAAATTCTACCATCAAGCATTAATTGCCCTGGGGGATAGTATGCTCTTGGAGAGGAGGGCTCATAATAGACTACAGAGCCTTTCATAGGAATTATTTTGGGGAAGTTCTATGGCCTGTATTATACAGGTGGTAACACTAGATAACAATGGTTCCTTCTGGCCTTGGAATTCATGAATTAATGGATTTGAATCTGTTTAAAATACAAAATTTAATCATCATCTGCTGAGGGTTTAGTGGCCAATGTGAAAATAACTGTAGCAGGTGGCTTTAAAATCCACCCATTCAGACCTCTGTGGGCAGTCTCAGTGGAGATTCCAAGGTATAGTGTTTTAATCAACCTAACAATTTTACATATAATCCCTTACAAGTTAAACTTGAGTCAGTTGAGTGAGGATGCATGGAGAAGCTTAGTCTATCACTGTCTACAGAGAAAGTATAGCACAGACTAAAGGCCCAGTCCTTCCCAGTGGTGGGCTCCCTACGCTTAGACAGCAAGTTTTAGATGATTGGAAAAAGGCGAATGTACTGCCCATCTTTTAAAAAGGGAAGAAGGAGAATACGGGGAACTACAGATCAGTCAGCCTCACCTCAGTCCCTGGAAAAATCATGGAGCAGGTCTTCAAGGAATCCATTTTCAAGCACTTGGAGGAGAGGAAGGTGATTAGGAACAGTCAACATGGATTCACCGAGGGCAAATCATGCCTGACCAACTTGATTGCCTTTTGTGATGAGATAACTGGCTTTGTGGATATGGGGAAAGCTGTGGATGTGATATATCTTGACTTTAGCAAAGCTTTTGATAGTCTCCCACATTATTCTTATGAGCAAGTTAAAAAAAGCATGGATTGGATGACTGGACTACAAAGTGGATAGAAAGCTGGCTAGATTGTTGGGCTCAATGGGTAGTGATCAATGGCTTGATGTCTACTTGACAGCTGGTATGAAGCAGAGTGCCCCAGAGGTCGGTTTTGTTCAACATCTTCATTAATGATGTGGATTATGGGATGAATTGCACCCTCAGCAAGTTCGCGGATGACACTAAGTTGGGGGGAAAGGTAGATACACGGGAGGATAGGGATAGGGTCTAGAGTGACCTGGACAATTTGGAGGATTGGGCTAAAAGGAATTAGATGAGGTTCAACATGGACAAGTGCAGAAACAGAAGAATCCCATGCACTGCTACAGGCTGGGGATTGACTGGCTAAGCAGCAGTTCTGCAGAAAAGGACCTGGGGATTATAGTGTATGAGAAGCTGGATATGAGTCAACAGTGTTGTTGCCAAGAAGGCTAATGGCATATTCGGCTGCATTAGTAGGACCATTGCCAGCAAATCGAGAGAAATGATTATTCCCCTCTATTTGGCACTGGTGAGGCCACATCTGGAGTGCTGCATCCAGTTTTGGGGCCTCCACTACAGAAAGGATGTGGACAAATTGGAGAGAGTCCAGTGGAGGGCAATGAAAATCATTAGGGGGCTGGGGCACATGGCTTATGAGGAGAGGCTGAGGGAACGGGCTTATTTAGTCTGCAGAAGAGAAGACTGCAGGGGGATTTGATAGCAGCCTTCAACTACCTGAAGGGGGGATCCAAAGAGGATGGAACTAGGTTGTTCTCAGTGGTGGCAGATGACAGAACAAGGAGCAAGGGTCTCAAGCTACAGTGGGGAAGGTCTAGGTTGGATATTAGGAAAAACTATTTCACTAAGAGGGTGGTGAAGCACTGGAATGGGTTACCTAAGAAGGTGGTTGAATCTCCATACTTAGAAGTTTTAAAGGCCCGGGTTGACAAAGCCCAGTGGAATGAACTGTCTATGACATGGAATACAGGAATGGGTACTACTAACAATGTTTCTTCTTCACTGCAAATAAAGTAACAGTTTTACATGCTGTTTACAAGGGTGTTTCCTCCCTTTCCCATGAGGTGGAGAGTAAGGTATGTGGGCAAGGAAGTAAATGAGCGGAGTCTAGAATTTGGCAATTCAGAATTAATCTCTTCTTTTCAGACTGATTTTGACTCTTCAGTTCCTAGATTATGGTATCAAGCAATTGTGGGTGAAACTTACTCACCTAAACTGAGTTTTTGAGGACCTACATGTTGAACTGAGCATTCTATATAGAACTAGGTGATGAGATTTAAAAGTTTAACCCGTCACATATTTTCTGATTGGATATTCTTGGGTCCAATCATTTTAATTTACATACAGGAGTAATCCTTATTAATTTTTGATGTCTCAAAATATCTGTCTATTACCATTTTGATTAAACCAATACTTTCAGATACTCAAAAACATGTTTGTTCAGACATGCTATTCATGTGTTTAATGTAAAAATCTTATTGATAGTTTCTAGTCTCCAGGTACAAGCAACTCATGGAGCGTCAGGGTCTTGCAATAATTCAGCAACTTATTGTCCTACCCCAATTGCCCTCCTCTGGCAGCAGGGCCAGAAGAAGAAGAAATTCACCATCAGACTGACAGAAGAGCAAGACAATTTAGGACCCTGCAGGACATAAATTCTGTCCACAAAGATAGTTCTTTTTACTGCCTAACTTTGCTTTACTAAAAAAAGGTAAATATATCTACTTTGACCAGTATTAAAGGGCCTGGAACTCCTATGGAAGTAAGAAATCATCTCATAATTAAACTTATGACACGTTCAAAATATTCTCTCTTCCCCTCCACTTTGTACTTACTTAAAAAAAAATCCCCAAACCTGACACTGAGTCTACTTAACCAAGTGAACACACATCGCTGCCCTTATACAAGAACCACCTCTGGATAATTATTAGTCACTTGGAATGGATTGTGAGAAGGAAAAAAGTTGTAGAAAAGTTTCTTCACTATCTTCCACAATCTTAACCCAGGATTGGTTCATCTTACAGATTTCTTTTTTCCTGTTGTCATGATGAACTAGTTCCTCAAGAACAGCAGCATATCAGGTCACCTGACACCAGATTCTCCACAGTCTGAGCAAAGCAGACATACAATGCTACCCAATTATGAAGTTTCCACTGACTTACTTTTGGTGGCAGCATTTTACTTCCAATTTGCACTCACTTTGCATATATGTAGATTATTACACTATATGAGGGGCACTGGAGAACCAGGTCCTTAGTCTATCCCCAGGTCCCTATGGTATATTCTCTAGTACTTGTTCAAGTTTAATTTTACAAGAGCCAAATAGGAGCAGTTCCATTACATTCCTTGAGAGAATCATCTTCCATTGGGAGATTATTTTCCCTAGCCTGGTAGAATTAGGACAATTTTCACCAGTAGGCCTAAAATCTTACTTTGCACATTTTTGTCCCATAGAATTCATGATGACCAAAAATAATCAAACAAAAATAGTCAGTCCTTTCCTCCTGGAGAATAATTAAACAGCTTTGCCTCATCAGATTTCCATTAGTACTCCAGCTTCATTTGTTTTCCATTCCATTCCCCCGCTCCTTTTAGTATTTATATTTTTTGCACCACCAGATAAGACAAATATTTGCTGACACTTTCAAAGGTGTTTAGTGTTAACGTATCTTCAGCTGCAAAATGAGATGCACATAAATAAAACAGAAGTCACAATACTTGTTCATGCTTCTACAGTCAAATCCATTGCTGAAGGCAGTTTCCTTTTTTCTGGGATGGTTGTAGGGCCTCCAGAAACATCAATGGGCATCCTTTCAACAACATTCAAATGACATAGGATGGAGAATCACCGTTTAAAAAGTCACTGACTCCTCATGGAAAACTTTTCTTAAAAAAAAACCCCAAATATTATTTTTGACTTTATATAATTTGTTTTCCCTTGCATCAAAGACAATTATTAATTTGCTAATTACTTGGATGGGTACAGGATTGGGCTCTAAACAAGTTTTGATCAGTATTCACATTTTTGAGATTCATCCCCAGTTACAACACAGGCCAGTGTGCTTAGAATACATTTGATCAGTTTTAAACTTTATCATTAGGAGCAGCTAAAACCCTAAGATATCTACTTAACAACTGGCTAAAGGGATTCACATACTGTGCAGGGCGAAAAAAATGTAACATAGTTGAGCCAACTACAAATAACAGCTACAAAGTAGATACACACAGATGTACAAATGCCTCAGTTTGAGATGATATTTTTATATTTTGTTTATCTCATTGACAGTTGAGTCTCCTGACTGGAGAGTAATATTTTCAGTAAGGCTTGGTTATATTTTTTAATGGAATTTTTATTCCATTTCTACATTTAACATCCAATGACATCTTAGAAAGATATATTGCAAATAGAAAAAGAGACATGATTTCTTACTGAAATGAATTTGCTTCTTATTGCTGATAAAACCATCAGGGTCAGTCAGCAGTGCTTTAACCACCGTGCAAGCCTGCTCAGTGTCCCTGCCATTGCCCATCATTAACCCTTGCCAACACATACAGTCATCTGCTAAACCCATCTGTTGCATCTTGTCAATCTAGTCTATAAAATCTTTAGTACAAGCTGTGCTTTAATATGCATTTTCTGATTATGCAGCACTAGAACTTGTTGGGAACATGAATATCTATTCCTCAGGAAATTCCAACTTTTATATATTTATATTTACACATTTGCACACAAAGACACGCACCAATCAACTTAAAGGACACTGTCAACAGAAATTCCATTTGAAGACTTTCCTTCTGCACAATATTATTAAACAGACCAAAAATGCCAAAGTTTCCCAGGAAACAATAATTATGAAAATGTTTCTTTCGGGTCTATTGAAATGTTATTGAAACAAAATGTTTAATCTTTTTATTTTGATAGGAATGTATCTTTTTAACTTTGATATTATTGAAATTTATTTAAAATATCAGAATAAAATGAATCAAAACAATAGAGTGAAAACACTGTCTGAAATTAGAGATGTTTTGACCTTATTAAAAAAATAAGAAAGTCAGCACTTTGTTTTATCTTTCATACTATTAAATATCTTGACAAAAGTCAACATGTTCACACAAATTTTTGAGATTTTTTTTAACTGAAAACTGTTCCATCAAAAAAGATTTTAACACTTTTGCCCTGCACAAATGGACTTTTATCGTAACTGGGGCTTCTGGAAACTAGTGTGAAACAAACAATAATTTGACCACAAGTGGTTCTTTTTTGCACACGGTGAGGAACATATATTTTAAGCTGGTGAGGCTTTAGATGAGAACACAAATATTCCCTTTACATTATCTAATGTAAGGATTATCTAAGATGTCACATCTCTGTCTTTTGCCCTAATTCTTCCCCGAATTTAAAAATAAAACAGTAAAACATATAACTAACATGTAACTGTGCAGCTCACCTCCATGTTAATTTACTTATATACCATTTCTGTGTCTCCAACCTTTTATCTGTTAAGAGTGTCAGCTTTCCAGAGTTGAGGTTCTCTTTACATGTCTTTGTATAGCTGTCTGTACAAGTTTTCCCCAGTTCCAACTGTTGGCATATGAGGGCCTAAACCCTAAGCATTTATTATGGCTATGATAAAGAGCACCCATAATGTATTACCAAAAAGTAATGCTAAAAAGAGATTGTATAGAATTATTAGTGAATAAGAACTAACCTGCTTTTTCAAATTGAAATACGTTTAAAACCATGACCTT
The DNA here is from genome assembly GCF_013100865.1 of Trachemys scripta elegans. Classification (NCBI taxonomy): domain Eukaryota; kingdom Metazoa; phylum Chordata; order Testudines; family Emydidae; genus Trachemys; species Trachemys scripta. Next base: position 76,699,785 of record NC_048301.1, on the reverse strand, counting down.
TCGTTATAGCTGCATATGGTTGTTTTCAATTGCATATGTGCTTGCTAGGAAAAATCTGATTGCCTAAGAGACTTGAATAACAAGTCATAGATTAGAATGGAAACCACAAGAAAGGGATAAATAGAGAAAAAACATTAAAAAATGAAAAGGCAGATATGATGGAATGTAGCCCATCTTAAATTAGGTCAAAACTTATGCTAGAAATTTGTAGTATATTAGGGCATAATGAAAATGTACCAATCTAGACAATTGGCTCTAAGGTGGACATCTAATGGTGATTGAGGTAACCACACAAAATATAATATGGGATAAACAGGTAGAAGTAGTCTATATAAACCCTTTGTGTCATAGTCCACCTCAGACCTTTTTGGCAGGTAATCATGGTACTCTGGAACTGGAAAACTAGCCTTTTTTGTTTCATCTTAAACATCTCATCTATGATTAATAAATCAAACCTGAGCTTAACCAATCAATGTCTCAATCAATCAATAATCAAAAGAACCTTTTATTTACTACTGAGATCTGAATGACATATTCAAATTACGTATTGTGTTATACTATTAGAAGTTTTAAGAAGTTTAATGTTTTCGATTAATAACTATATTTAGGAGTCAGCTAGGCTGAAGAGGCAGTATTTGTTTGACGTGTACATAGCAACAATTGCAAGACTAGGAGACAGATATTCCATTTTACTGATGACCCAACACTCCAAGTATCTAACTCTAGTTCTGAATACAGAGATAGTACAATACAGACAGATAATGTCAGTATTTCTCAGTTTTCCTCCTCAATAAAGTAATTGCCCTAATGGAGCACAGCCTTGTTCTCACTATGCATTGGGGAATTATTAATTTATTTATTTTTGCAATGCTGCAGCAAGGACACATGCCAGTTGCAGAGTTTTAACTTATTTGCCAATTAAATACAGATTCTCTGCACCCCAAAATACTTCTCTTAGTGCTTTAGACCTGTTGAATGAGTGATGAATGAGAACAGTCTCAAATATTATTCAGTTACACTAAAAGGGACAGAAGAAACATCTAGAAACAAGCATTTAATATTTTGCAGAAACTGTACAGGATATGTATGAATTCACAGGTTGTTTTACTGTGCATAACCACTGTCTTCCTTTTAGCTTAATGAGTGGTTGCTTATCCCTACAATAAAAAGATAATTGTAAGCTATAAAAATTGTATTGTGACTATCTGAATGCAGAATGAGTCTCAGTAATGCCAAGACAAAGACATCCATCAACTGAACACCTTTGCAGTTCACACTGTTGAACACTATTTCTCTTTCTAGCTTTCCTCTCTTTCCACTTATGTCCTCTCCCACCTCCTATTCTCGGCAATAGATACTGCCTGTGTAAATTCACTATATTGGTAATGCCATATCAGATCAGAGCTGGTCCGTTATTCTGTCCCCACAGTGGACACTCCGAGATAGTTCGTGGAAAGTGCACAATTATTGAATAATTTGCTAATGGCAAGTTTCTTCCCATCAGCTAGGCTCCTAAGGGTGCTCTGTACAAGGTCTCTGTATAAGTACAAGATCTCACATTTTTTTTCATATTTAATATAATTGCGTTATGTGCCCATTACCCCTACAAATGCCTAATCCTTTCCTGAAGCCTTGCCTTCAATATTATCTTATAATCACACAGATGCACATGTCAGTGACACATCATGGAAAGGCATATTCCCCTTTTCTCTCCTCTTTTCAGTGGACATTCATTTGCACCACAGAATGTTCTGCTTTCTGAGGTATGGGCCTTTTGTGAGGGATGTTGGGGCCACCTTCCTTTGTGAGAAAGTTGAAATTCTATCATGCTGCCACTCTGATGACCAAAACGACACCGTCAATATCTCACCATTGAAACAGACTGCTATGTGTGTTTGTTAACTAGAAGCTGTCACATATATACCATAAATGTGCCATCAAAGTAGCAATAGGAAATCCCACAATGTTTATTTCTTGTTTCAGATAAGCCTAATGTGGATTCTGAATATCCTTAACTTTTGGGTCTGCAATAAGTGGGATGGGTTCCTTATGAGAGCAGGCTCCAAGCTCATGCAAGGAATGTCCTGATTCCAGTGTTGTTTTTTTCCCCCTTTTTCCAAAATATTCACAGATGTCATGGTTTTTTTTTACTGATTTGTCCATTATTGATAATTATTGGAAGAATATGATTTAACTGATGGCTAACTCACTTAATATTTGATATTAGAGATTTTTTGAGATTTTTTTTATTCTTGCAGGTGATTGGTCACATAATTCACATGGTATTGCTCGTACGTCATCCAATCAAAAACAGGAATAATTTAGTTTTCAGTATATACATTATTCATTAACAGGATATAAATAAATGCAGATATCCTATCTCCTAGAACTGGAAGGGACCTTGAAAGGTCATTGAGTCCAGCCCCCTGCCTTCACTAGCAGGACCAAGTACTGATTTTGCCCCAGGTCACTAAGTGGCCTCCTCAAGGATTGAAATCATAACCCTGGGTTTAGCAGGCCAATGCTCAAACCACTGAGCTATCCCTCCCCCCATAATATTAATGTTAATTTTTGTTTTTTATATACATTTTCTCCCATTTTTGCAAAAGTTCTCAATTGAAGAGATTATGAATGTGACTGTAGCAAACTGATGGGCTGTATTTGCAAGAATATTCATGAATACATTTTGTTCTGCATTTGCCCATTTCTAATATGGCACAATAAAAAACTTTTTTTTTTCCAGATCAAAGAAGGAGGAAAAACACTGAACTAACTCTGAAAGTGACACAAGTTTGTCAATTTCATTCTTCTTCAAAGTGAAGAATGAAGAGGGTCATTCATTTCACATTTCTATCTCCTGAACTTCTCAAAAATAAAAACAAATGCAGCTGCAATGCAGCAAGCCTGAGCGGTCAGCCAAGAAACTGACAGTCTCTTCTGGGAATGAAAAATGATTGTCAGCATGAAAGATAGCTGGGTGAAGAGGCAAATCCCGCACTGTGTCTCAGTTTGCCTGTCATCATTTACTCATAAGGTCTGACCAGTTTGGGGAGGTATCAAGGGAGCAGCTGTCAAACTCAAGGCAGCAGGATTGGGAGGGGGAGGGAGGGAGAACAATACAAAAACATCCTATTAAAATTATGATTGATCATGTCCTGTGTAATGGAGTCAAAGTGAACATCAAAAGTAGGCAAAGCGAGAAGGCAACAGTTCAAGGAAGAAATATTTAGTCACCCAGCCCAAGACTTTCAAAAGCAGGTAACTCAAGTTAGCCTCCTCAGTAACTAGTCAGAAGTGATGAGTTTCTAGCACCAACCACTGAAGTCAATTGAGATTTAGAAGTCAATTCAGCTGCTGTTTTAGGACCAGGGCCGGCTCCAGGCACCAGGCAACCAAGCACATGCTTGGGGTGGCACCTGGTAAGGGGTGGCCAATCTTGGGGTGGCGGGGTGCAGCGCGGCGCGGCACTCGGCGGGGGGGCGGCGCGGGGCACGGCGCTGGGGGGTGGGGGGTTCCAGCGGTGCAGCGCTCGGCGGGAGGGGCTCGGCGGCGCGGCGCTCGGTGGGGCGGTGCTTTTTTTTGCTGCTTGGGGCAGCAAAAAAGTTAGAGCCGGCCCTGTTTAGGACGTGACACACATTTATTTTTAAATCTTGAGATTTAAGATTAGCAAATCACAAGATTAGCAACTGGAGAATTCTTGATTTTCTGTTTTCAGGAAACTCCGCCATTTTGATTTCCCCCTCCCCCCCCATTCCAAAACAGAACCAAACTTTTTTTTCCCAAAAATGTCCCAGGAAACAAAATTAAAAACATTTCAGGTTGATCAAAATATTTTGTTTCCATTTTGACTTATATTTCATGTTCTATTATATAACCATAGGACTGGAAGGGATGTCAAGAGGTCATCTAGTCCAGTCACCTGCACTCATGGCAGGATTAAGTATTATCTGCATCATTCCTGACACGTGCTTGTCTAACCTGCTCTTAAAGATCTCCAATGATGGAGATTCTACAATCTCCCTAGGCAATTTATTCCAATGCTTAGCCACCCTGACAGTTAGGAATTTTTTCCTAATGTCCAACCTAAACCTCCTTTGCTGAAATTTAAGTCCATTGCTTCTTGTCCTATCCTCAGAAGTTAAGAACAATTCTTCTCCCTCCTCCTTGTAACAGCCTTTTATGTATTTGAAAAACATTACGTCCCCATTCAGTCTCCTCTTTTCCAGACTAAACAAACCCAATTTTTCAATCTTCCCTCGTAGGTCATGTTTTAAAGACATTTAATCATTTTTGTTGCTCTTCTCTGGACTTTCTCCAATTACTCTCTGGGAACGGTTTTCCAACCAGTTTTGCACCCACCTTATAGTGGCTCTATTTAAGTTGTATTTCCCTAGTTTGTTTATGAGATGGTCATGCGATACAATATCAAAAGCTTAACTAAAGTGACGATATACTACGTCTACCACTTCCCCCCATCCACAAGCCTTGTTACCCTGTCAAAGAAAGCTATCATGTTGGTTTGACATGATTTGTTCTAACAAATCCATGCTGACTGTTACTTATCACTTTATCTTCTAGATGATTGCAAAGTGATTGCTTAATTATTTGCTCCATTATTTTGCTGGGTACAGAAGTTACGCTGACTGGTCTAATTCCCTGGGTTGTCCTTATTTCCCTTTTTATAGATTGGCATTATACTTGCCCTTTTCCAGTCTTATGGAATCTCTCCCATCTTCCATGACTTTTCAAAGATAATTGCTAATGGCTCAGATATCTCCTCAGTCAGCTCCTTGAGTATTCTAGGATGCATTTCATCAGGCCCTAGAGACTTGAAGACATCTAATTTGTCTAATTTTTTAACTGTTCTTTTCCTATTTTAGCCTCTGAGCCTACCTCATTTTCACCGGCATTCACTATGTTAGACATCCAATCACCAACCTTCTTGGTGAAAACCAAAACAAAAAAGTCATTAAGCACCTCTGCCATTTCCACATTTTCTGTTATTATCTCCCCCACCTCCCCGCCCCGAGTAACAGGCCTACCCTGTTCTTGGTCTTCCTCTTACTTCTAATGTATTTGTAGAATGTTTTCTTGTTACCCTTTATGTCTCTAGCTAGTTTGATTTTTTTGTGCCTTGGCCTTTCTCATTTTGTCCCTACATACTTGTGCTATATTGTTTATATTCATTCTTTGTAATTTGACCCAGTTTCCACTTTTTGTAGGACTCTTTTTCGATTTTTAGATCATTGAACATCTCCTGGTTAAGCCAGGGTGGTCTCTTGCCATACTTCCTATCTTTCCTACACAATGGGATTGTTTGCTCATATAATATAAAATAACATAAAATTAAATATGATATAAAATTAAAAACTGGAATTGAAAAGCCATTTCAAAACAGAAAAATCAAAATGCACCATTCCAAAAAGGCTGAAACAAAACATTTCAGACACATTGAAATGCCAATTTTTCTTTTCCCCAAAAACAGAATTTTAATCAAAATTGACAGATTTCTGTGAAACATTTCACTTCCAACAATAAGCATTTTCCATTGGAAAATGTTCCAACAGAAAACTTCTAACCAGGTCTACCTGAGATACTGTCAGAGAAAAACAATTTCGGAACATTGTGTCAGCTTTCCAGTAGGGATGTATTTCTTTTCTGCATGGAAAATGAGATTTTAGTTTGCATTTTGTATATAAAATACTGATTTACATTACTTTGATTTGAAAGGTCCAATTTATGTGTTTGTAAACATTCCAAAAAAGTGTGCAAACCAAGATTTTAATCTGCGGTCATACAATGCATGTAAACTAAGTGATTTCCTTGTTAATATGAAAGTATATATATTTGATTTAACATGGATTTTCACACATTTACTACTTGTCAAAGCAATGATTTGCCTTGCAGTTTTGGGCTTAAATTCTGAGCAGTTAATCCAAAATGTAAGGAGCCGTTAGGACTAACATCTAGGACTGGGCACCAAAAATGATCTTGGGAAAAAGTTGCACCCTACAAATTATGTAAAGAAGTGGTAATTTAAGCAATTAAAATGCAATTAAAATTACTTTAAAAAGCAATTAGTGAGACTTTGTGGAGGAAGGAGAGGTTAATTTAGGGATATAGTAATTGGAGTTTGAGTTGTTTTTCCCCTATGAGTGCTCCACTTTAGGTGTGTGTGCACATCCATGCATATTTGGTTGGAGATTTTCTGTTGCAGTATCCATGCCTTAGCCCATACATCTTTTTGCTCTGATCTGAGGGCGTACACTGATGGGCAGACACACTGCCACTCTATAGGGCTTTCACCTTTCTAATTGCTGGTAACCAGACCTCTGAAGCCCTGCCACGCCTCTTCCCCCAAGCCCGCACCTCCTTGTCCACCTCTTTCTCCCAAGACCCTGACCCCTATTGTTCATTTTTCTCCCTAATCCCCCTGTTCCATTGTCTCTATCTCCCTTCCTCCCTCAGCTGCCTCTGCTCCAGGACTGGGATGGGAGCTGCTGCAGTCTCACAAGGAGCCTGCCTGTAGGTAGGAGGCAGCCCTGGCTAAGCAGGGGCTGGTGCAGGTTAATGACCCGTTGCTTCCCCCTGTACCATGGTAACTGGACTTTTGGTATCCACTCAGTACATCTGACTGGATACCGACAGGTCCCCTTTTCGACCAGACTTTCTGGTACAAAAACAGGCACATGGCAATCCTAACTGGCACCCAGACACAGAAGCCAATACCCAGGCAAGTGGCAACCCTACCACTCTGGTTCCTTCTCAACTATGAAATCTTGTCAAGGGAAGGACTCCTTCCTCTCTCCACTGGTGGGCAGGTAGTGGAGACCTCACAGGGACAAAACATCTTGAAGACCTCCAGCTAATATACAGGAACACAACCTGTTGTCTAAGTAGTTGTCCCCATGGGTGCTCCACTTTAGGTGACTCCAGAGAAGCATTCCATCTATGGAAGTGGGTGCTGAGGAGACTGATCCATTACAGAATGCAGAACAGTCACACCAAAAGCTGCACTTGCCCTGGAAGTATGCATGATAGCATAGTGCTGCGGGGGGGGGGGGGGAAGGGGGAAGGATGTGCACAGATAACCAGGCTGCAGCATTAAAAACATCTGCAATGTGTATGTTCTTAATTGGGGCAACAGAAGTGGATTGTACCGTCATGGAATGGGCAGTCACCATGGGTGGGGGATGCACTCCAGAAGCTTCTTAAGATGCCAAAATAAACAGACACATTCCACCCAATGGTCCTTGGGTGGCAATATAAGCTCCTTTCATCCTGTCTACGAAAGAGACAGAGTCTAGGAGATGTTCTGAAGGGACTTGTCCTTCCAAGATAGAATGCAAGGGCTCTTCTCATGTCTAGAGTACAAAGAATAACTTCTTCCCTTGAAGTGTGAAGTTTGGGGTAGAAGATGGTCAACTGAATGTCGATGTTGAAGTCCAATGAGATCCTTAGCGGAAAGTGAGGCTTGGGATGTAGAGACACCTTGTCCCAGTGAAACAACTCATAAGGTTGTTTTATTGGGGTAACCCTTCTACCCATCTAGCTGAAACAATGGCTATGAGGAATGAGGTTTTGAAGGATAAAGGGAGAAGAGAATATCTTTACATGGACTCAGAGGATGTTGCCACAAATGCATTGAGAACTAGATCAAGGTCCCAAGGTGAAAAAGATCAGGGTCCCAAGGTGAAAAAGATAGGTCAAACCCTGAAAGCCATCAAGTCTAAGGATGTGCAAACACTGAAGACTGTTCAACTGGTAGGGGAAAGGCTGTAATAGGAGGCAAGTGGAGTTCAATGGAGCTCATTGACAAGCCCCGGGTTTTTACATTCAGCAGGTATTTGAATATGTGTGAGTGAAATGTGATTTGGGGGGAAGATAATGCTTGCCGGGTGTGCCAGGAATGGAATCACTTCTACTGGTTAATCTTTATTGTGAATGGTTTCCACTTTGCAAGAACACATTTTGCACTTATAAAGAACATTTTTTCTACACCTGAGAGCCATGAGGAGCCAGGCTTGAGATATGATATATATAGAAACTGTGGGTGAGTTATGCCCAGTTTTGGGTCAGTAGGCTTGCTGTCAGAGGGAGGTGAAGAGTTGACTGCAGAGATAGGTGACTTAGTTCTGGGAACCAGACCAACCCTGGCTATGCTTATGCTAGAAGGATGATTACTGCTTTCTCATGCATTAGTTTATACAGGACCTTGAAGAGCAATGATGTTGAGGGATATGCATATACCAGAGTTTGAGGCCAAGAAAATGAGGAAGGCATCTCCTAAAGAGTTGCAACCATGTCCTCTCCTCACACTTAATCAACAATATTTTGTGTTGGACAATGTCACAACTAGGTCTATCCCAGGGAAGCCCAAAGTGAGAAAAATCTTCCATAGGATAGGACCACTCAGCTCCAATTCATGGTCCTGACAGAAATGTTTGGTCACTGTGTCTGCTATGGTGATTTCCAGACCTGGTAGACATACTGCCAAGATGTTGATTCAGTAGGTTATGCTCCAGTTCCAAAGTTTTATTGAGTCTGCACACAAGGATTTGAATCTTGCTCCTCCTTGGCAGTTGCTTTGTTGTCTAATGGGACTCTGCCTGCGTGACCCTTGATCTTGGGTAGAAAGTGACTGCACATTTAATGAACTGCTCTGAGCTCAAGTAGATTGATGTAAAGAGGAAATTAATGAGACTCCACATGCCTTGTACTGCGAGGTTCTGAAGGTGAGCTACCCAACCTGCTAAGGAGACATCTGTGGTGATGATCTTGGGAGGTGGGGGAGGCACAGAAGAACAGGACTCCCCTGCAAACACTGTGGGGCTCCTTCCACCATAACCTGCAGAATCTCTCTATTGTGGGATCTAGTTCTGTTCTTCTGAGAAGATTTCAGACTGTCTGAAGGTGGCCCCAAGTCTCTCCTCATTGAAGCTGGAGAAATGGAAGTTGCCCAAGCACACAGGCATGGGGGTGATGTACCAGGGTGGAGGAAAGAGGGGAAGGAATTGGGCCACAAAGTGGTAGCAGGTTTCAAGCAACATTCCATAAGGAGGAATTTGAGCCTATCTTTCCTCACTTTCCTGGATCTGCTCTTAAAGCCAATGCAGTCCTTGCACTTAGATAGAATGTGGAACTCCCCAAGAAAGCAGAAGAAGCTGGAATGTCCAACTCTGTGGGGAAAAGATCTACTTCAGATTTGGCAGGCCTTGAACCCTGGAGTTTGGGGCATACCCCCAAAGATAGAAGGCCATGGGCAAAGAGAGGCAGCCAAGGTCGGATGTGCGGGAATCACAAACACAAAAACAAAAAAGTGGGAGGGACCGCTGTCCCCTTTGACAGTTCTCAGGGTACACTGGATGAGATCATCTTATTATTTCCTGCCTCCATTTAGATGGAGTCTAGCCGGTGGTAGCTCCTTAATATCACCAGCCTGACAGCCACTCAATCATTTTGTCACTAGCGATGCCAGCCCTGATTTTTGCCTTCCAAGTTAACCCATGGTGCACCCCAGTTCCTAAGTCTCTTTGAAGTGTTCCTCTCTGATATCTAGCTCTAACAGGGGCTACATACAGAAACTGTGGATTCCCTGCTCCCAAAGGAACAGCGTACCCTTGTTTAACCTGAAGTCACTGTTCCTGTATAATGTACAGCACTTGAGAGCACTTACAATAAAACAAAATTTTTTTTTTTATGAAAAACTCCACTAGAAACAAGAGAGTGATGTGATGTGAACAAATAGCTACAACATAAAACAAAAATTACAAGTTACAAACTAGGGCCTACATTTATCAATAGTTACCTTTCCTAACAAAAGGTTTTCCATCAAGAGTTCAGTCTGTTGCAGAGCTGGCTGACTTCACAGGAGCCAGGATCCAAACATTTATGAAACACACCACCATTCCACAACATGTCTCCTCAATGAATGGATGCAGTGTGTCTTTCTCCACTGTGATATTCTGAATCAGTCTTTTGTCTTTATAACAAACTATGAATTATGTTTCTTTTTTACCTCCAAGTAGTTCTAGTTGTTTGCAGTTGTCTTTTATGATTTTCCATTGTTCTCTGATGGGGCAATGGTAGACAATTGAGCCTTGTGTTACATCACAAGCTAACGAGAGATGAGTGGCAACTCTCCCCTGCATGAATAAGCCATCATCAAGTAATATCACTCCCTGGTGACTCCTTTTAACCATTAGATGACAAGGGCATAAATTTCAATAAAGTAACATTATTCATTAAATACTACCCATACACATATCATGCCATGATTATGAATATCAGTAAGTTGCAAGCTTTCAATACAGACCTTATAGGGTATTTGTCCATAAAGAGTAACATGTAAGCAATTGATTTGATGTAGTGAATTTGTCAGGTTTGAGATAAGAGTTGTTTACAAAGAATGGGGAACCTTGGCTCAAGGATGCCTTTGTGTCTCAAGCCCCCAAAACACACACAGCATGTGCAAGGAATTAATAAATCAATAAGACTCTATGGGCACTGTTACCAAAAATATCCAAACAAGAGCCAACAGGGGCATGCACACACCTAAAGTGACAGCTACTTGAAGTAGTATCTCTAAACATTTCATTAATACCAATTACTTTGGAATGGTAAATAACCACCACACCATTTTGTGCTTAGCACTTTCCTTCTGATGCTCCCAAGCATCGAAAAACAAACATTCATGAATATGTCCCAACAGCCCCACTTTGAGGTAAATATCATCCTCATTTTACATTTGAGGAAACTGAGTCATGATGAGGTTAAGGGATTTTCACAAGGCCATAATGAAATCTATGGCAGAGCCAAGAAAGAATGTGTATCTTCTAAGTCCTAGTACTAGTGCATGCATAGTCTAGCCTTTGCATGCATAAATGGGCATTTGTACATGCATATCAGTTAACTAGATCCCTAATTATCCATTTACACATTTCTGCATGCAGAAAATAAATAAAGGCCTTTCTGTGGGTCCAGTTATGTATCCCATAGAACAACTTTAGATACAGTCTCTGAGCTGCTGGTACAACAAGCTTGTGATGTTTATATCTGAAACCATTTTGTACCACTATAGGAACTTAACTACAGAAGAGTTATTTGTTTTCAAGTAACTTAAATCTCCTGCTCACTAGATTAAACATATGATAAATAGCTATAAATATAAAAATCAGCAAATACAGAATTTGTGAGCAACTATTCACACTGAGGTATTAAAATGTTAAATGGAGACTAGCTGCAAAACATAATTGCCAATATTTTCCTCACAAATACTAAACCTTTAAGTACCAAAAAAAGAAAACAAGCACGCAATTAGGAAACTGACAAAATATTCTCCTGAGTCCTGCCATCAGCTGCTGTTCCTGTGAATACTTTTTGCTGTATTAACCCATCTCTAGAATGGAACATGCTCCTTTCCCTTCTTGTTTCAGAATATTTCATGCACAACATATTGACAGCATGTCAAGCAGTTTTTCCACCGTTAAAAACAGTTGATTTTAAAATGGTGTCACTGGTTGACGTGCTGTAAAGGTGACTGAGTACTTGCAAAGGTAATAGGCTTGTTATTAACACCATTTGCTAATGAGTTACTGTAACATACCATACATATACATCTCATTATTGCTGGCACCATTCCAGGTCTAAAATGTTGGCTAATATTCACTGCAGGGAAAGTGTCTTACTTCATGAATATTGTAACTAGGTTGCATGCTCTAGTTGTCACAGTTTCAGGATAACTGCACCTGTATTCCCCCTTCATGGTCCCTCAAAGGAACCATTTAAGGTTTCCATCTCCGAGCTGTCACCTTTCTTGAGTAGAGACCTGTACCTCTCTCCCTCCTGACCAAGGGTTTTAAGGCTGTACAGTTCCCTGCCTTACAACGCGATATCCCCAGCAAGCCACTCTGCCTATAGTTTATTTTCTCACCAAGGGCTATGACCAGTGTATTGCTAGCAGTTATCAGCTACCACACAGATCTTTTTAAGCAAGCACATTTATTTGTAAGGTAAAAGCATTTCAGAAAAAAATATAATAAAATAAACAAACAACAATAATAATAAATAAAAGTTTTTGTATGCAGGCTAAAACTTTACCAGAAGTCACCAATCAGTCTTATGGTGCCCTGTTACAGAGTTCTCACTCACTGCTAGTGCACCTCCTTGTGTTTAGATTTGGAAAAGTGTCTCATGGCATTAGTTGCCCCCTTCTGCTCACTCTACAATAGTCTCTCCCGGTAAGTTGGCCCTCTGACCAGAACACCATTTAGTCCACCTCTTCTGGGGTTACAAAGTCCAAAAGGACCACTTTAAAATGGTTCTCTGGACAGTGTTCAGCCCCAGCCCTGGGCTCTTTGCCACTGTACCAGTGGCTGGCAGGAGAACCCAAGCCCATCTGCTGCACTACATTCTGGCCCAGGGACTCTAAACTGCAATCCAGGCCTGCTCATTCCCCACCCCTGTTGCTGTTTTCCTGGGAACCTTCCTATCCAGCATCTCTCTCTTCCATTGACTGTTTCTGGGTTTACCATAGGAGCATTTTCTTTTCCCAATGGCTACTTCATCCCCTTACTTCAGGGCAGGATCTTAAGGTTTACGCTCTCCCTGGACTTCTTGCTTATCCCCAGCACCGTTCTCTTTCCAAAGAGCAGTTGCAGCATCCTTCCCCTGCAGACCCCTTTGAGCTTTTTGGCTTTATAGTGCTGTCCTAGCCATTCCTCACCTCGGCTGACCTAATTGGCCTCATTAACCCTATCAGAGTTACTAAGGGATGCACACCCCATCACAGGCCCTAATAGACCAAAGTCTTTCCAACGCTTCCACAGGGTTGGGGCCCCTCTTGGAAAGAAGATCCTGTCTGTTGCTGGATCAGAAAAAAAGGCCCCAAATCAGTATAGCTTTTTTATGTTGGAAGATCTTTATTGTCTGTTGACCTCTGTAAACCCCAGATTAAATCAGTATATGCAATTCTCCCTAGGGCATAGTACCTCTTCAAAGGTGTTTATAACCTGAGTGGTTCACTTTAATCACTCCTGCTGTTTTTGGTTCCTGGGGGATCTAAAGACAACCCTCTCCCCTGTGTTGCAAATAATCCCTGGCCTACGGTGATACCCAAACCATTCATAATTGTAATACAATATGTTCCCCCAAAAGATACTGCATGGGGTTGCAATATCAGTCACAGTGTTTACCCAGAAATTCTCAGTGATGGCACAGATAGAAATTGATCTTCCTGCTCTGAAAGCGAAGGCCTCTAATTCTTGAGCTAAAGGAGAATCTCTTTTCATTTATAGCAACATACAGTCTAACACAGAGTTGATCAATTCGACTCTGGCTAGTAGAATGCAGTGGGTACACATAAGTGTCAGACAGTAACAAAAATAGTACTTTATATACTGTATCACCTTTCATCTAAGGAAATCTAAGCATTTTACAAACCTTTCTCATAACAGCTCTGCAACATTTATATGACTATTTCCTTTTTATAAAAGCATAAAACAAGGAACAGTGGAGGTTAAATGGTCACACAGCAAGTCAGTAGTACAACAAGCATAGGACAAAAATTCAAACTCTCAGTTCCTGTTCTAACCACTAAATATACTGCCCTCCCTATTGTATTTATACCAACAGGCTAATCAATGGAAAAGTAAGGGAAACCCAGCAGTTGACATCATGGTCAAATGTCACGGACAACAATAAGAACTTTGTTAAACAAGAGAATGACTGTTGGCCCCAGCAAGCCTACTGCTTTCCTAAAGTTAATTCAATTGGCTGGTTTCCTTCCCTGTGATTATCAATTATTTAGAAACTCTTCCAATTCTTAAGCTCATTTTTAAAACTTCAGTAACCATTTACCTTCAATTAATTCCTTGTTCATTTCAGAAATTCAATTTGAACTGATCAAACCTTTTCCTTGAAATCCCAGGTAAAGCAAACATTTGAGGGTTGTTCTTGTATGTTTTCTTTAAACAAACAAACAAACAAACAAACAAACACACACACACACCAATAATACCTTATATTTTGTTTGTAATGTTAAAAAATGCTTGAAGAAATCAGAGTGAAAGCCTTTGGAAGGCCAATTTTTATTTTATTATATAATTCAAGGAGGTAAATCATAACCATAGATTTTAAAAAAACAAAAACAAAAACACTTTCTTCTTTCCAAAATAAAAAAAATTGATAGAAATGAAACAAACATTTCCTAAAAATAAACACACACAAAAAAAATTCAACAAAACTAAAACAGCATGCCTTTGAATCCCTTTCTCTCTTCTTATATTTATATTTTTCAAAAGTAAAACAATTATGTGTAAAATCCTATCCGGACCCCAGTTTCCTACTTTGCAGGTCATGTTTTCTAGTTTTCAGTGACCTTTCTTGGAGTGACTAGTTGACATTGTTCATGACAAAAAAGAATGCCAGGAAAGTTTCCTGGAATGTTTATCTTCTCCACTAAAAATGTCTACTCTGTTTCATTCAGAAACCATGCAAAATCCTAGCAATGAAACCCAGGGTGGAAAAAACACACACACACACGAAAGCCAGAATGACTGCAGTTGCCTCTCTCGTCTCCTCAGAAGCCAGGCCTGGCTTCTGCCCCATGAAGATCAGGCCCCTACTTCCAAAAAAACCCCAGGACGCTTCCTTCTGTGAAAAAGTCTTGTACCAACAAACCTCAGCATGGGAAGAAACATCCCAGTCATGCCCTACTCCCATCAACCTTTAATTTTGAAAAGCAATACCCTGCCTCCTGGGTAAAAGAGCCCCACTCTACAAGCCTCACTCTGAGAACCCAGATCTCCACTCTTACAATTTTGTTTGTGCTGTATTTCCATGCAAATTATTCTCCACTTCCTCACTGTCATATTTGTCAGCTCAGAGAACGTTTAGAAGGCCCCTTTAAATGGTTCTATTTCTGTACCTCCAACTTAGGGGACAATCATGACAGACATGCTCCTGTCCACTAAGCCATCATCTGGTTATATCATTTTTCTGGTGTATTTGGTTTTTGGATGAGCTACAGTGCTAGTTTGACAAAATATTGATTGTAAAATCTTAATTCTTACCCAGAAATACCTCCGTTGACCTTGCATTGTCCTATTTCACAGGCTTACTACCCCCTCCCCTAAACATATTCCAGTTAGAGTTCTCTTGGGTTCTCAGTCACTTGCTATTCCAAAGCTCTACCTTTGTTGTTCAACTGGTAAATGAAGCTTTTTGCACAGCTTGCCCTTTTTATCTGCAAAGCAACCTCAACTCCTCACAGTCAGTGATGTTCACTTGCTACAGTGTTTTTAAAAGGGAAGATGAAGACTCTCTTTCTCTTTTTAATATTGCATTTAGCTGAGCTCATGTATAATCCCTTTCAAAGTGTTCAGCGCCTTGGGATGTTGTTTGCATGATAAGGCATTTTACAGATGAGACCGAACATGAACATTATTAGATTTGAGGTTGTTCCTCATACACTGCATACGAGCAAATGCTCAGGGCAGCTACACAACTCTCTTTTGCCAAGAGAGCTGAAGGTGAGGATGGGCTGATGCATTGGCTGTCTGCAGCAGTCAGAAGGTTCAGGAAGCAGCCTTCCCCAACCTTGGACCTTTAAGCAGAACACTGTTGTGTAATGACCCCATTTGACTTAATGGCAGCACTTTATATATTAACTGCACAAAATGAAATATAATCTCAAGCAGATGCTGGAGGCATAGGAGAATCAAACCCCAAACACTATATCCTGTGCTCTGAGAGGATATATGAACCGATACAGAACATTGCTTACTCCACCTGACAGCAGTTGCTTCTTCTGCTCCAGTGCTGATAACAGCCACTTGGGCAATTTGGACAGAATCAAACAGACCATGACACAGATTGTAAGCCCCTTGGGTAGGAACCATAAGGTCTCAATTGTTCGAAAAGTGCCAAGCCCACTACTGGTGTTTGATGAATACATTATAATATGAAATGTTTCATGTCAGCTGTGAACACACGTTCCCTCTAACAAAGAAAATGCCATCAGGCTCAGGGGCTAAGACACTAAAAAGCACGGTTGAGCATTTAAAAAAAATCCATAATAATTTTCAAGATTCTGCTTTTTTTTAAATGAAAGTAAAACATCACCAGTTGGAACATCAAACTGTCTTCTCCATCTAAACAATGCAAAAGCAACACCCTCCAGTGGGGTT
This sequence comes from Trachemys scripta elegans, assembly GCF_013100865.1. Classification (NCBI taxonomy): domain Eukaryota; kingdom Metazoa; phylum Chordata; order Testudines; family Emydidae; genus Trachemys; species Trachemys scripta. The sequence continues at coordinate 76,683,598 of NC_048301.1, read as the reverse complement.
TACCAAGTAGCATCTTAAACTACACAGTGGTCAACCCACCATGTAACTTGACTAAATGAACTCTTTCAGATGCTTTATGTATGTATGTTTATGAGCCGCTTAGTTATGTCTATTGATATTAAAGGACATTGCACATTGTGAATGATTCAGACATCAGGTTACAGGACTAAAGCAAAACAGAAAAATCATGTCCAAACTCTGTTGCGGTTTGTAGAGGAGGAAGACCTCATGTCAGTAGCAATCACCCAAAGCTATTCTGCACTGTGTTTTTAGATGCCTGAGGAGTTATGTGGACACTGGGAATTAAAGGAGATAATAAAAAATATGGTATAGCTAGAAAGAAGTTTGTCTATGTCTTCTCTCCATGTTGCTTCCTGTTCACAACACTCTGTGGACTGACAATTGCAAAGGCACAGCTCTCCTGGCTTGGCAGATAATAAGGGCATCTGTTTGTGTAGGAAATCCAGACCTGCTGTTTATATTTTTGACTCCTTCTAGCCTATACTTGCTGAAGGTGTTAATTTGAGAAATGAAAGTCAAATTATAATAAGGTGATAGATAACTTTGAATGGTATTATAGTGAATGGGAAAGAGGGGAGAGTTTGTGTTTTGTTTTTAAACAAGACATTTTCCCCTCCTTACCAGTCTGTCCAATAATCATAAAGCAAATAATAATCGTTAGCACTTACATATCACTTCTCTCATCTATAGGTCTCATACTGATTAAGTGTTATTACCCACCTTTTATGGACTTGGAAACTAAGACACACTGATTTATCCAAGGTCACACAGTGAGTCAGTGAAAGATTAGAGAGTAGAACCCAAAGCCGGTGACTCAGTCCAGTCACTGTCCTAACAACTGTGTAATGCTAAGGAGTAAGCACTGGATAGGGGAACATAAGATATTCACACTCCAGAACCAACCACAAACTTACATCAAACATGAATCCACTTCACCACCCACAGCCCTAGAGCACATCACCCAGGGAGTGCAGGAGTGGCAGTGAATGGCAGACCAACGGGGAACAGCCTTCTCTTTCTTCTGTGCTCAGGGCTGGCCTCCAGCAGTGCAGGACTGTTCTTAGACAGAAACTTCTTTATTCAGCTATCCCTCTCCTTCCAGTCACACAACTGAAGTGAGCACCCAGATTTGGACAGTGCTTTTCACACGAGTTAATTGTGATGAACCTCAGGAGGATCTAACTTACAGCACAGACAGCAAAGCTAGTACTATGCCTGACAGCATTAAGATGATGCACCACTTGAAGACACCTGTATACAGTAAACAGAGCAGAGAGTTCTTCTCACAGTGCCCAGTAAGATTCCCCACAAAAAAGTAGCAATGTTTAGAACCAGATCCTCAACTGAGGTAAACTACCATAGTTCTATGGAAGTGATTGGAACTACGCTGATTTACACAAGATGAACATCTGGTCCTAGGCAAGTTGCTTTATTAATCTAAGATTCATTTCAGTTTGTGACTGAACTTCCTACAATGAAAGAGAGACACAAAGATCACCCTCAAATCAAGGCAAAATATTCAGAAAAGGCTACCTGAACTCTATATTGGACAAAATGTGTATTTTGCTGTGGCCAGCCTGTATGGTCTATACCATATTTTCAACTGTACAAATTCTTTGTATTTTTTAAAAGGTCTTGGAGCGCTCCTGACACCTGTGTGAAAATCAGGCATTTGGAGAGCATCAATCCTGCAGAGCACCGAAGCAGAATTCCTAGGTTTAGTTCCTATATTTGCCATTGACCTACCCAATATAGTCACCCTACCATTTTGGTAGTGCAGAGGGGTCCACTCACTGCAAGAGAGCCTCCTCATGGCCAGGCATAGCATAGCAGCTGTATCCCCATATAGCTCCCTCTACTGATGGCTGTTCCATCACTGCTGTGATCTCTCTTCCAACAACTCGTCCCTCCAGCCAGGTCACGTGTTAGTCCACCCCTTCTGGCATAACAGGGTCCAACCCAGCTATAGTTCAATGACCTTACAGCAAGTCTTTGATCCATCTCTGGGCTCCATTATCTTTATACCTCTTCAGAGGGTTTCCCCTCCCCTTCCTTGGTGGCTGATAGGGGAACCCAGGCCCTCCCTCCTCTGTAGGTTCCAGCCCAGAGACCCTGTAGCTGGTATCAAAGATCTACTCCCTCATATTCTTTGATGCCTCCCAGATGAACTCCCTACCTATTCTGCCCTCCCACCCCCCCCGGATAATGACAGACAGACTCACACACACACACACACTCACTCTCCCTTTCTCTGTGCAGCCCCCTTTCTGCTACAAACTTTGTGACTTTATAACCACCACCTAGCCCCTCTGGAGCTGGACTTAATTATCCATTATACCTGGCTCTTTCTATCTCGCAGGTACTCCCAGGTAGGTTAATTGGCCTCAGGCCCACATTAACTCCTTCAGGGCCTGTGTGGGGTACACATCCCAGAACAGGTACCTAAAGTGGAATGAGGGGTATAAAACAGGTGACATATAGATACCCAAACTGATTGTTTAGAATCTTAAGACTTCAGAAACTCCTTCTCCCCCCACCCCCACCACGTTTTTCTAGAGCCAGTAGGGAATTTTTGAACAAAACTTCTTGGGGTCAGAAAATATCAATTTGTCAAAAGTGAAACTTTTTGTGGAAATGTATCACTTCTGATAAAAATTTCTCAGGTCCAGGAGGGAGAGACCCCATCACATAATAGCTAGGTGGGAGATGTTCACCTGGGATGAGAAATTCCCAGGCTCTGCCTGAACCTGAGTCTTCCACTTGCCAGATGACGGCCTACCCATGGAGCTATTGGCTACTCTGAAATAGGTGGGTCTCTCTTTCCTCCCGCCCCACATATCTTTCTCTTCTTCCCTTCCCCTCATGGTTTTTTTTCCCCTCTCATAAAAACATTTAAATGGTCTGAGTTTCATTCCTCACTGGAATGAAAACAAATAATCAAACCTCAACATTTTCTGGAGATTGGAATTCTTGTTTTCTGGCCAGGCCTACTTTCTTTCTTCATGGTTCATTCAGCTCCATATGCTTAAAAACTCTGAATGTAAAGGCAATGTAAAAATGCCTTCTGTGACTGGTTTGATACTTGGTTCACTCAAACTGAAGCTCAGTGTCCTGACTAAAACAGTTTGCTGCAGATTAAAAATAAACTATGTTGAGATCAGCTACTTCCAGTCTTAGCCAAAGAGATATTTGAAGTATTTTACTACTATTGCCCTGAGACAGCTTGTGGCAGCTCTCTGATTCTCTTGTCCAGATTGGTTTAGACACATTTCAGCAAATGGAAGTGATCCATTGTCAGGTTCTTTGTGTGCAACAGCGAGAACGTCTGAAGCCACATAGCTGGTTTGATTAATCTCAAATGTCTTTAGTGTGACAACAGCTATATTCGTCTTTACAGCGTTTGATAGAAGTTACAGCGTAAGTCAAAGCTAATGGCAAGCCTGGCCAAGATTCAGAAGCACAAACACTACATATGTGGAGTTCATTATTGCAAACATTGGCAAATCTCATGCAGAGTTGGAGTTTGCATTCTGTTAAGTGTCTGAAACTGGAGTGTTTATCTGAACTACCCAAACCACTTAATTCTGCAATATTTGGTTGGAGATCTCATGACATTTCACATAGTTCCTGTTTCCATTCAGAACACTCACTCTATAGATACAGCGACGTGTATATACATGCCCATCCACCCTGTTTATGAAGGTGGTCTCAATTAGATTAACTGAAGAAATGTGTAATATATTTACTACATGCCTGTGCAATCAATTGCATGCTTCAATTTATTTATCAAATGCCTACACTCTTTATTGTATATTTATGACTAAATCACCTAATCACTACTCCATCTCCCATCTCCCCAGGACTTACTCTAACATTCCAAATCCAGCTTGTTTATTCTCCGCCCCCGGCCCATCACACGCACACACACACACACACACACACACACACACTGAGATCTTTACAGTTGGATTTGAGGTTGACAAGACATCTGACATTACAGGCAGAGGGATATGGAAAATATCTCAAATAATAATAATATTCATAATATCTACCTCAGGAGGGCGAGGAGAGTAATTGTTGTTTACATTGCATCCAGCCATCTCAAAGTGCTAACTGTAACTCAGTGGCAAAATGGTAACAGCTGCCAATATAGCCTCAGTCTGAATGAGAATTAAAGAAAATAAGAAACAAGAGAGGAAAAGCAAACTCTCTGTGAGAGTTGGTGTGTGTTTCTGGTGTAGCTGGATGTACCAGAACACAAAATGTCAGCTGATTCTCTCAATTTACTATAGTAAAAGGTATAGTAAACAGAAAACAAGTCACAAGAGATACATACACAACAGGAGTGATATAAAAATATGGCCTCTTTCCAATATTCAAGAGAGGTAGGAATCTTTGGTTGTTTTTATTTATACGAAGGCAAACCAAGTTCCTGGGATCTGAGCACTCTGGAATTTGAGGATAGTTTACAGTTGTATCAAACTCCTTGATTATCTTCTCACTCTAACCAGAAGCATTCTGTCCAAACAATCATTTACTTTGGGGAAGTTCAGCTCCAGAGCCTTTGCTTCTTGGCTACATCTCTGGTATTTAGGAAGTGTGACTGTGGAGGAGGCAAGTGGATGAAGTGTATCTTCAGGAACAATTGCTTATCATAATAACCAGACCAAAAAAAAAAAAAAAGGATGCTAATGCACATATACGAGTATGAATCCATACATTAACAGCATGAGACCATATTATTATTCCTGCAAAATGCATGCCTGAATCACAAGAATTCAAAGGCATTTCTGTTTCAAATTACTTCTTAAACAGTATGATTTGTCTAACATATTATTAAGGGCTCTTCAGAGGAAAAGGGAAAAAATGGTTTAATAGCAAAGAGCATATTGATTGAAGTGTAATTTCTATTATCACAGCTAAATTGTATTTTCGCATGCAAGCTGGAGCCTCAGTAAACAGAGATTATTTTTGCATGTGTCCCCTTAAACATATTGTTGCTCATTTCTGTGCTTTGTGTTGTGTCCATTTTGTATTAAATTGCAAATAGTAGTGCATCATGTACCAATACAGAATGTGATGTTTTTAATTAGAAGCCATTTCTCTTACAAGAGAGACACCCCCTGCTATCACCCCTCAATGCATTCAATTTAAAATAACACTGTCAACATAAATACCCATTTGAAGATATTCCTTATATGGGTTCCCACTAGCACCACCCAGATTATTAAAACTGAAAGTATTTTTAAAATGCTCAACAGCAGCAGGGTTAGGCCACTGCCGAAAGTCAGTGGGAGTTTTAACATTTATTTAACTGGGAATAAAGACAAGCCAATGCAGGGTGTTTTTGAAAATCCCAACACTGGTGCATGTTTAATTATCGTGTTCGTTTTTTTTTTTTTTTTTGGACTTCACTTACAGTTTATCTACATTGCAGTTTGTATAGACATATCCACATTAGCTGTACTCACTAAAAAACAGACATGAGGACACAGCGACAAAAGCTTCAGCCCGATCCTGCCTGACCCCTCCGGATACACACATGCTTGTCAGCCTGTGCTGAAACTCACACCTCTGCATCCTCACATCTATTTTTATTGAACTAGCTACATTACAGCTACCACAAGTATGTCTACATGTGCCCCCAGAGGCAGAAATTTTGCGTATAGCATGCGAACAATGTGCTCCACCCATTACGCTTGCTCCCACTGGTGCCCTGGCTCTGCTGTGTATGCTGATACAGAGGTGGGGCATGCCCCTCTTTATCTCCACATCCTTCCTGTTCTCCTGCTCCTCAAAGGGGAGCGGGAGCAAGTAATCCCTGTGCAGCCCAGAGGGCAGAGGATGAATGGACTGCTACTGCATGCAGGTGAGCAAGGGGACTGGGACGCTTCTTTTTCAACCCTCCACCCCAAGATCATGTAGTCAGTAGTTTCATTTTTCTTTTTAAATTGCTCTATGGTCAGTTTCACTCATTCTAGAACAAGAATGTATTGGGTTTGAGACATCAGCACTGTAATAAGTTTTTAAAAAAATAACTTTTAAAAAAATGCTAAGGACATTTTTAGTGAACATACTAAGTTTCAAAAATCTATTTTCTCTCCAAAACAATGAACATTCTGAACTTAAACCACATTACTATTGATCTTTTAAACACATTTTTGAACAGAAACATTTTGATGTACAGATGAGACTCATGAAAATATTTGTTTTCCTCTGCAATCTAATCTTGCAATATACATAGTCAATTTTCCTCGTTAAAGGGATGAATTTGGATACCACAGACAGATAGTTGAATGACTGGTTGCAAAAGAACTTCAATGAATTTAGCCCTTATTTCTTTTCATAAGTCATCTGTGAACAGACCAATGTGTACTATTTCATTTAATACTCATAATTGTTTGAAACGTGTTTGTGAACAAATTTTAGTGTATTGGTTGTTTAAAAACTTTACAATTTGCCTACTCACTATTCTGGAATAGTAACTGGTCATTTAAGTCACACAGGATACGACTACACTTACTGGAGGGTCCGGCGGCAGGCAATCGATGTTCTGGGATCAATCCCGGAAGTGCTCACCATCGACGCCGGTACTCCAGCTCGGTGAAAGGAGTATGCGGCATCGACGGGGGAGCCTCCCTGCCGCATCTGGACCCGCGGTAAGTTCGGACTAAGGTACTTCGAATACAGCTACGTTATTAATGTAGCTGAATTTGCGAACCTTAGTCCGAAGTGGGGGCTTAGTGGGGACCAGGCCATAATATCATTTCTACTCCCTCACTGGAGCTTTTTAAGCACAAGAATAACTGATAAAGAACTATAAGCAGTGAATAGCAACTATCAAACAACAGTGAAACTTTTTGATTACATACAAAATCCTTTGCAGTCATGAGAATTTGGGTATTTACAGTACAAACATCCAATTCCCAAGTATTTGGGCGAGCAAAATCTGTTCTCACTAATGTTTATGAATAGTGTTGAGAAGGGGGGTAGGAGAGAAGTCAGCAAGACTATGAACATGGTAGAACCAAGCCACCATTGAAAATTCAAATGAAATTTCACAGACGCTCTTTTTGCAGAATCCAAACAGAGCTAATGAGTGTTCCACCGGAATCTTACACTGGACCTATATCAGACCAAAAGAGCTCTAGGCAGTTGATGTCCAACAAAAATAGGGGGAAAAAATCAAGAATTACAATCCCACCAACAGCAATATCCGAGATGATTTTGCTATTCCAGACTGACCGTGCTTAGTGCATATTGCAATGAGACTTAGAATAAATGGCCTTTTGTCCTTCCCTGGTGTATTAGTACATTAAACCTGAGAAGGTCATTAATATTACTTAGGATCTTCTCAGAGCTGAAAAGTTTAATCAAAGTTTACATCATTGGCTGTCTCTCTGTAGCTTAGTTTGTAGCATTCCTGCTACATAAAGGTCAAGATGATGCTATTTTTGGGCAAGAGAACTAATAGTGAGGTCTATCTAGACTTTGGCCAGGCAGGCTCTGTGTAATTTTCTCTAGTGCTTAGTTTTATGAATTATCATAAATCCTGGCCTGTGTTGTCATGGATTCTCCCTGAGCTGAGGTTATCTATTGCATAGTAGCATGTGATGAAGACTAATGTTTATGAGCCAGGCTAAGAGACAGCATCCTCAGCAGAGACAGAATTCCCACTGATGACCATACATTTAGCAGGTTATGGCCTTACATTCATGTTTCAGTTGACACACAAGTCAGCAACATCGCCAGAGGTCCAGAAGAGGAGGGCTAGCTTCATGGCTTGCTGCCTCCACATGTTCCCTAATACAGCTTACCTAAGGGCGTGATTCTTGAAGAAAAACAATTCCCATTAACTTCAATTAAGCGAAGACAGAAAATGAATCATTAAGGAGGATTCCAAAGAGAGTCTATCTTGCAGATGGACCTTTCAATTACTTTTAAAATTTAATTCCTTTTAAAGGAAAATTGGGGCTTTCACTTACAAGATGTTCTCTGGGCTTATCTCACCTAGAAGAGACTGAGTACCATAAGGTAGAAGGCAAAATTACAGTAAAGGCAACAGAAAGGCCTGACCTCTGACAGAATTTCTCATATTATTTTGGGTGCTATTATTAGCCAAATGCTTTTTTGAAATCTCTAACCATTAGCTCTTTGGGTGAAATCAGTCACACTCATTCGCCTAAACTCACATGCAATCATCATTAAAATAAACCCATTGAACTCACTTGATGTTCAGACTATCCAATCAAATGTCAGCTTGTTTGGCTCCCACATCAATAAACTATCTTGAATTCTTGCAAGAGAGAAATTCATTTCTGGAGAAGACAAATAAAAAAAAAAAGACATTACGTTAGACTAGTGAAAGATTGCACATAAGTGACAAGCAGTATTGTGCTGAAAAACAAAACTTTCCCAATTGACACATCTATGGGGGAGTGGGGAGGAAATCACAATGTAATAAAGAGAGTAGGGTTTTATTATTGTGGCACAATAATTGACACAATTTTTTTTCTATGCAGAAAACAAGGAATTTTGACTGTGAACAGTTTTTGTTTGGTTGGTTGTTGTTTTTTTCTCCCTCTCTTTTCTCCTCTGAGAAAAAGATTATGATTTTCTCTAAAAAAGAGTGAATTTTCTATTGTGGCAAAACACCTCCATTTTACAGGTTTGCTGAGGGCCATTAATCTGTGCCATTATTGTCACCAAAAGGTCATTTCCTGATGAAAATGAGGACATTTCACCTTGGTCAATATGGACAGAAGGATTTTGAAGCAATTTGAAGGAATTTGTTTGGGTGGTACTCCAGAATAGCACCTGTTTTCACACTTTTGGAATGGCTACTAATAGGAACAAATGAAGAATAGGGAAATTTGAGTGGAGTAGCAAGCCAAACTTCTATCAGTGAAATCTAATTAACTCCGGAATGGTCTCCCTGGGGAAATGGTGTAAGCCTGACCATTCCAAATATACTTGACAAGGGACTAGCAAGTATGTATGTGCAATAGGATTTTCAAGAGCAATTAGCATTGGCCTAACTGCGCCTACCGAAGGCAAAGGTAGCTTTACCATTAACTTCAATGGGAGCAAAGTTAGATCTGTGTTAAGAGCTTTTGAAAATCCCACCCATTGAAAATAACCCTGCAGCGGAGGTGACAGTTCTCAGCTTTAGGCAGAGTTCCCCTCCACCCCCCGCTTTTTGTTTTTTTTTTCACTCCACTGGCAAAATCTGAGAGCTTTCCAAATATAATGTGGAGTAGGCTTCACTGCTTAGAAGACCTTAGTAACTTCAAACTGAACAATATCATAGAAAGAATACACTGTTGAAGACAATCCAGAACTAGAAGACCATGCACTGGATAATCTAATACACCTGTTTCATCTCTAAAGTCTATGATTGAAATACTTGCAAAGATAGCAGTATTGGCATTGGATACTCATGGAGTGAAAGCAGGTGGTGTGATACAGCTCTACAATTTTGTCAGCCCTCCATGGAGCTAGGATTATGACATATTATATCTGTGTAATTATTAAGAGATGCAGACTGGCTTTAAGCAGATTGAGAAGAAAACTTGGCCCTGTTACAATATTAACAATTCAGATATATAAACCTGACCCTCCAACTGAAGTGAACTCAGCCCTGCAGTGACCTATTGTGTGAAGGCTAGCCTGTTATCCTTCTTACACTCTGGCAGCCCATTGTGGAACAACCACAGTGTCTCCTAACTTTCAGTAAGTTCAATAAACCTTTTATGTAGTGAATAGTGCCCCTCTAAGAATCTACTTTATTTAGCCAAAGGCCAAACATGGTACACAAGCAAGACTCAACCCCAGTATCTAGCTGGTGGGAAGAGTGTGTGGAAAATGGGGGGGGGGGGGAGAGAGTAAATCTTTAGTCTGTCTACCACACCTGAGTCCATTTGTCTCTTCCTTCCAAGCTCCCTATTAGTAAAGTCCTCTTGACCAGGAACCCCTTTCTGGAGTCAGTTCTCTTGCCATCACCAAAAGAACAGTTCCTTTGCTGAACACAGCATCCCCACTTAGGTCAAACCACTGCAACTTGTTTACAGAGCAGAATGTACTGCCTCTGGAATCTGATCCACCTGCTAAAAAGTCTTTCTGCTCAAGTCAGGTCTCTCCTAGGTGCTTAGCACTATCCGCTTTCTCCCCTTCCAGAACCCCTTCCCTTCAGGGATATCCTTCCTAGACTCCCTTTCTGTATAAGCTCCCTACCCAGGTCCCATAAGAAATACCTGTCCTTAGAAGCCTCCTGTGTTTAAGAACTTGCTGACTGAGCCTTCATAACTGTTTATTAGGCCCAGGGTGTCCTTAGCTAATTGACTGCTCTTCAGCTACCTACGTAATTAACTACTCACAGGAGCAGCTAGAGAAGCTCATTCTCCTTAGCAGAATCTGTCACAGGTAGGCTGGGTACCTGACCCCATCAGATTTAGATGAAAGGTACAAGATGGTTACTGAGTCAGGAGGGTCTGTGGCTGCTCTGCAGCTCTACTGGAGAGACACAGAGAAGAGAGAGGCATTAATTGGGGTTGCAGTAGTGGAAAGACATAAAAGAAAGGTACTGGAGAACAGTTTAGGGCAGTGGAGAAGGGGCTTGTATTGCAAGTCTGGGAGTGGGAGAAGGGCTTCCCTGGTAAGCCTACTCCATCAGAGTTAGTTCTTGCAACCAGTAAACTAGAAGGCTCCTGTGACCAGGTCACAGGGGGTGCAGGAGGACTAGTATTTTGGAGAGGTTGGGGAAGGAGACCCAGGAGAAGGTGAAGGGCTGTACTGCAGTAACAGCCACAGGACTTGGGGTGGAAGGACAGGCATCATTAGGCATGGTGTCTGAAGCAAATTCCATAGTGGAACAGGAACAACGACAAACCAAGCAGAACCAGGGTGTGTTGACGGAGGACAGGGACACAAGTTAGGTCCCTGGCTCACCCCTGCCCCAGTGGTGGGGATTGAGTCATGAGGTCTGGCAATAGCAGCTGATGCAGAGGATAGAGGAAGTGATGATGGAGGAGACTGGCTCACAGTGCCAGAGGAATGATGGAGAGACCTGGGTTGTAGTAAGCAGCTTCCTGTGTGCCCAGTGAGTCACTGGTAACCACAGGGGAGCCCGGTATGGGGCTAGTGGTGAAGGCACTCATTATTACTCATACAGAGCTTGGTTTGAGGGCTGTGCCCAATAGAGGTCACATGTGGACATGGAACAGAGGAAAGTGTGGGGGTTCGGATGAACTAGAGTAGAAATAGAAGTCGGGCAGGAGGAAGGGGTGAGGTTGGAGATGATCAAATAGATGATAATCTCCTTGATTAGGGAACAAGAATTTCCAAAGTGGCAGGGGAAGAATCCTTCATACATAAAATAAACCTGAAGGAGGCAGGGACGAGAAGTGGAATTTTACTGCTTGGGCTCTCTGGGACAGCTGCAGCTGTCAGTGTAGTGCAGACTCAGCAACTGCAGCAGCAGCACAAGGAACTGCTTGGGTCTTCTCAGGAGCAGAGGCCATGAATGCAGAAAAGGACACTAACCACCACTGGGGTGCACTCAGCCACCAGGTTTGCCATTACTAAGGGGGTGATGTGGGGCCAGAGGCATCTTGTGTAAAGATATTGACGCAAATGAGTTAAAGGAATAGTGGTCAACAGTCAGGGCAGTTGGAATGGAATTGGGGTGAGGGTACAGGGTCGGATATCTGGGGTTGGGTGAGGAGGGACATGTTTTGTTTGCTATACTTTTCCCTAACACCACCAATGCTAGAGAGATGTTTCAACAGAGATTGTTATTTTAAAAGGCAGAGGTTTGTATTTTTAGACCTAGTAATGGCAATTCAGCTGCCAGTGACAAGAGATGGACCTCTGTTTTCGGAATAATAATCTGAGGGAGAGCTTTTGGAAGCACTATGGGAAGACTTGTGGTAAAAGGGCTTAGCAGCATGCTTCTTTAACTGTGCCAAACATAAAGTAACAATTCTCTTTAGAAACAATACAGTTCCAATCAATTGAGGCCTGGTTAAGGCAGGCGACAATAGTTGCAAAGAGAGGAAAAAACACGGGAATTTGGTACATGCATATCAGGGGAGATGGAAGGTGGGCAGAGGACAGCAGTATTGAGCAGGAATAAAGAGTCTCCTGAAGGAGTGGGGAGGAGACAACTGAGAAGGGAAGTAGAGGAGAAAAACTCCAGTGACCCTCAGAGGGAGAGGTGAGGAATGCTGGAGGGCGAGATGAGGAAGATTTGATGCTAAATAAGTAACAAGGAGGATGTGAGTTCGGTGAGCTATCCTAGTAGACCCCAATAGTGTCACCAGATGCTTGATGGATAGGGAGGGGCTTCCTCCCCTCTGGGCTGCTCTCTTTGAGCCTTTACTTAGTGGTTATTCCCCCAATGGTGTTTCCCCATCTATCACAGGACCAGGCAATTGCATCTCCCCCTCTTAATGAGGGGCTTCCCCCACTGTCCCTATCATAAAGAGGAGCTTTGAACGGGGAGAGGGTGAACTATCTGGAAATGAGAGGGTGCTAGCTCAGGTAAAAGAGATTCTCTGGGGCTGGGAACCCCAGATGCCCCCCCGCTTTTTTTTTCTTCCATGACCTCTCCCCTCATGTACAGAGTTGGGTAATAAATTGTCTCCTCTATACAGAGGAGATGGAGGCTCAGGAGTTAGGTGTGGATGCAGGGTTTTGTCGCACACCCTTGTCACAGAAATAGAGGCTCTGGAGTCAGTCAATGGATATTGGGGAAGGGGCTGGAAATGTGGAGGGAGTAGTAGGTCAGCAGGCAGGAGATGGAAAAGAGGATAAGAGAACTGGGGTTTGTTGGGAGAAGGGACAGGGGGAGCTGGTGGGGATATCTAACTTGGTCTCTGGAGATGGGTCATGTTAAGTGATGTCACCAGCCAGTGGAGGGGTCACAGTCACTGGTACAATCCCCCCAACCTTCCCCTCTCCCACATGCACATTTTATCCCAAAGCCTTACAGACAGGGAAACAAACAGTTAAGACACACTGGTAAGAAATTAAGAAGGGGGTGGGTTTGGTGAGAACTGAAAGGGGGCAGGGAAGAGGGAGACTTGAGAGACTGGGCATAGGGGATGGAAAAGTGCATGACATATCAGTATTGCTATCAACCCGTGAGGAGAATGAGAGGCTGGGGATTTGCCTTGGGAGGTATTCCTCATTATGGAAAAACAGTATCTGATGGATTTAGTGCTAATAAACATTCAGCTACATTAATTAAAAAAAAACAAAATGTGAGAATCTAAAAATAATCATCATAGCAAAAGAATAGTTTTCTATAGTTTTTACTAACTATTGCACTGAGTTTAGCACATTTTACCAAATATCATGAAATCCCAACATAGATTAGTGAAGGCTGAAGTACATAGTATTGTGCGAAAAAGAAGAGTTTGGCATCTTTGTTAAGAAAGCAAATAATTTGGAAATCTAGTAAGATCTGTAAGATTTATTGAGTTCATGAGAAATATCATGGGAACAGTATCACTCATTCCTTTCCCTCTTAAAGTACCCATTATCCTGTAGGCTGCAGTCTATTGAACAGCAATGAGTTCCTGTAAAGAAAGCACTTCCTGAAGGAGAAGCAGTATTTTAAAAATCCAGGGCTGTGCTACAAAGACTTTTCCATTTGAGAATATGAAGGCATATTACAATTAATCCTAATAACACTCCCTTGTGAGTAAAGTCAATTTCCCCACTTAACAAATGGGGAAACTGAGGCCCAAAGGAGTCAAGTGACTCTCCCAAAGTCAGACAGCATGTCTGTGACAGAACTGGGAATAGAAGTTGGAAGCCCGGACTTCCAGTTCCCAGAGTTAAGCAGTAAATTCCATGTTTCTTAGGGGAACTGGGTGTGTACAAACAAGTGAACAAAACACATATATTTTTTTTTTGAATCTCAAAAATTTGGATTCAGAGTGAACTTTTGGCAAAGGCTCAAATCAGTTCGTCTGTAATCCTAACTAGTTCTGTTTTGTTCTCTAAGCTGACATCGGAGCATCTGGAACTGTGTGGCATGTCTGAGCATTTTTTCTCTCTGCTAAAGACAGTGGGGTTTTTTTTTGTTTTTTGTTTTAAACTGATTTCTGAGAGTTCTGTGACCCTTTGTGGTAGGGTTCAAGTGTAACTATCTACAATCCTGTACCCATGAGAATGCACTTTAGTCTGCAATACTACAGGAATCCAGGCTTCAAACAGTTTTAAATAATATCAAATGAAGCTGTAGACAAAGAGGGAATGCGCGTGTAGAGAAGGGTGGGGTAATGTTTAGGGGAGAAAAGCAGCGACAATATGTATTCCTCTATTAACACCCTGGATTAGACCTTGACCTAAACCGTTCGAGAAGGAGAGACGGGACAACTAAGTATTTGTGAAACACTCAGTAGTATATTCAAGTTCCACCTAAAAATGGACTAATCTGCTTGTATTTCATAGGATATTGATCTTACATTTGTTCCCATATAGGCCTAGAGCTCCCAGCATCCCTCATGGTTATGTCAAGGGGAACTAAAGGTATACTTGACTATGAGCATCCTGAACTTATGTAGGATGTGCCCTGAAAGGAAGGGGTATATATCTAGGGCATGACCCATTTTCATAACCTATTTTTGCAGCTGTGTTGGATGGTTTAACTGCACAATTAAGTATAAAAACTGGAGGAACTGAGTTTGGTACTAAACTTGAACCAGTCTCCCATAAAGCTTTGCATAGTTATACTAAGAGAAAGAATGGAGAATTACTAGCAGATGAACTTTGTAATTTATATGGAACAAAATGTATTGAGAAATTAATCATAGTACCTGTACAGGATGTATTGACTGCAAGGAAAAAATAAATGTTATACAACTAATCACAGAATGTAGAGAAAAGTAAACACAGAGGCTATAAAAGCCCACAGAACTGTGACCAACTTTGAACAGATTTGAGCTGCAGGGCTGTTTCCGAGGGATTGGTATGTATTTACCTTTCTGTTTGTACTGATCTATCTTTGACTAATAAACATCAATTGAGCTATCTAAATCAAGCCACCCACCTACACATTTATACTGTATTTTATATTAATCCATAGATTCATAGATTCTAGGACTGGAAGGGACCTCGAGAGGTCATGGAGTCCAGTCCCCTGCCCTCATGGTAGGACCAAATACTGTCTAGACCATCCCTGGTAGACATTTATCTAATCTACTCTTAAATATCTCCAGAGATGGAGATTCCACAACCTCCTTAGGCAATTTATTCCAGTGTTTAACCACCCTGACAGTTAGGAACTTTTTTTCTAATATCCAACCTAAACCTCCCTTGCTGCGGGTTAAGCCCTTTGCTTCTTGTTCTATCCTTAGAGACTAAGGTGAACAAGTTTTCTCCCTCCTCCTTATGACACCCTTTTAGATACCTGAAAACTGCTATCATGTCCCCTCTCAGTCTTCTCTTTTCCAAACTAAACAAACCCAATTCTTTCAGCCTTCCTTCATAGGTCATGTTCTCAAGACCTTTAATCATTCTTGTTGCTCTTCTCTGGACCCTCTCCAATTTCTCCACATCTTTCTTGAAATGCGGTGCTCAGAACTGGACACAATACTCCAGTTGAGGCCTAACCAGCGCAGAGTAGAGCGAAAGAATGACTTCTCGTGTCTTGCTCACAACACATAAGAACGGCCATACCGGGTCAGACCAAAGGTCCATCTAGCCCAGTATCCTGTCTACTGACAGTGGCCAATGCCAGGTGCCCCAGAGGGAGTGGACCAACAGGCAATGATCAAGTGATCTCTCTCCTGCCATCCATCTCCATCCTCTGACAAACAGAGGCTAGGGACACCATTCCTTACCCATCCTGGCTAATAGCCATTAATGGACTTAACCATCATGAATTTATCCAGTTCTCTTTTAAACGCTGTTATAGTCCTAGCCTTCACAACCTCCTCCAGTAAGGAGTTCCACAAGGTGACTGTGCGCTGCATGAAGAAGAACTTCTTTGTATTTGTTTTAAACCTGCTGCCTATTAATTTCATTTGGTGACCCCTAGTTCTTGATTTTATATACCTCTATCATATCCCCCCTTAGTCTCCTCTTTTCCAAGCTGAAGAGTCCTAGCCTCTTTAATCTCTCCTCATATGGGACCCGTTCCAAACCCCTAATCATTTTAGTTGCCCTTTTCTGAATCTTTTCTAGTGCCAGTATATCTTTTTTTAGATGAGGAGACCACATCTGTACGCAGTATTCGAGATGTGGGCATACCATCGATTTATATAAGGGCAATAATATATTCTCAGTCTTATTCTCTATCCCCTTTTTAATGATCCCTGACATCCTGTTTGCTTTTTTGACTGCCTCTGCACACTGTGCGGACATCTTCAGAGAACTATCCACGATGACTCCAAGATCTTTTTCCTGACTTCTTGTAGCTAAATTAGCCCCCATCATACTGTATGTATAGTTGGGGTTATTTTTTCCAATGTGCATTACTTTACATTTATCCACATTAAATTTCATTTGCCATTTTGTTGCCCAATCACTTAGTTTTGTGAGATCTTTTTGAAGTTCATCACAGTCTGCTTTGGTCTTAACTATCTTGAGCAGTTTAGTATCATCTGCAAACTTTGCCACCTCACTGTTTACCCCTTTCTCCAGATCATTTATAAATAAGTTGAATAGGATTGGTCCGAGCACTGACCCTTGGGGAACACCACTAGTTACCCCTCTCCATTCTGAGAATTTACATTAATTCCTACCCTTTGTTCCCGGTCTTTTAACCAGTTCTCAATCCATGAAAGGACCTTCCCTTTTCTCCCATGACAACTTCATTTACATAAGAGCCTTTGGTGAGGGACCTTGTCAAAGGCTTTCTGGAAATCCAAGTACACTATGTCCACTGGATCCCCCTTGTCCACATGTTTGCTGACTCCTTCAAAGAACTCTAATAGATTAGTAAGACACGATTTCCCTTTACAGAAACCATGTTGACTATTGCTCAACAGTTTATGTTTTTCTATGTGTCTGACAATTTTATTCTTAACTATTGTTTCGACTAATTTGCCCGGTACCGACGTTAGACTTACCGGTCTGTAATTGCTGGGATCACCTCTAGAGCCCTTTTTAAATATTGGCGTTACATTAGCTAACTTCGGGTCATTGGGTACAGAAGCTGATTTAAAGGACAGGTTACAAACCTTAGTTAATAGTTCCACAACTTCACATTTGAGTTCTTTCAGAACTCTTGGGTGAATACACCTGTTAATACAAGTGTTAATACATCCCAGAATCATGTTTGCTTTTTTTGCAACAGCATCACACTGTTGACTCATATTTAACTTGTGGTCCACTATAATCCCTAGATCCCTTTCTGCTGTACTCCTTCCTAGACAGTCTCTTCCCATTCTGTATGCGTGCAATTTATTGTTTCTTCCTAAGTAGAGCACTTTGCGTTTGTCTTTGTTAAACTTCATCCTGTTTACCTCAGACCATTTCTCCACTTTGTCCAGATTACAAACCATATTATAAAATTCTGTACAAACTATACAGAGGTCAGAAGAATTCAGATTAAACACTTTGTGACTGGAAGATGCAGACTTGTTGAAACAGATAGTTTTGCAAAACGGGCATGATAAAGGAGAACTGGCAGCATTGGCTGAGCTGGGAGCTTGAATGCTTGGGAGCCAGCAGTGTAGCAGGGGCTGTCATGGAGCCATAGACCCTAGGAGCACTAGCAGCTGCTGACTGAAACTATCATCAGTTTCACTGCTGCCCACCCCTGAATAGCAGTGGTAAAATTAACCAGACTCTTGTTAACTTGGAAACTTGTTTCCAAACTAATTTTTTTTTGGGGGGGGGAGGGGGCAGGGCATGAAAATTTTGTTTTAGCTTTTCATCCCAACTCAGGAAGAAAAATATTCCTGAAAACTTGCTTTCATGCAACAACAATTTGGTTTCCTGGCCAACTCTAGTCACTTCACTTCACTGTTCAAATACTTCTGGATTAAAAGGCAGCAGTTTAAAAGCACACAGTAATGCTACACAATGGTTTAGGATAGGAAGCAAAGAATACTTTTTTTTTCAGTTGCATTTTTAGAAGTTGTTCGAGGCAGAATGTAATTGCTGGAACTGACATTTTGGTCAAGACCTCTACTCCTACAGAAGGAGTCTAATAAAAGTTTAATTACTATAAATAGTCAGGAACTTGGTTTTATATATCATCCAAAAACCAAGACTGCACCTTTCTAAGGCACTGGTTCAGCACTCCTTTACAAAGGAAGAGTAGGACCTGATGATTCACCAACACCATTTGTTTTACATCTTTCTCCCATCTTACATCACCAGCTTAAGGAACAGTCAGAGAAAACTAAGCAGAGTATTGCTAAGTAGTTGAACATTGGACCACTTTAAGCTTCTACATGAGTAGAGGAGGTTGTGAGAGTTGACTCAAATTACTGTACAAAGTGCTATGCAGATTGGTATGGTAATGATGTTGGGAAGCACTGGTTTGGGCTTAAAGCCAGTAATCTCTCTCACAAGTGAGATACAAAAGTTCATGAGTTGGTTCTTTTGTCAAATCACTAGCCTTTCACTCTCTCCTTTGCCCTCTTCCCCCCACAAAAATGCATTCAACACTGTGAGACGCTTCCCTGTGACAGAATTTCTAGTTTATTGTGCCTACATCCAAAATTTATCACCATGGACAGAAAAGACATCAGAAGCTCTTCAGAGAGTACAAAACAAGGGCTGCTGTGTGGTGTTTGTTTCAATTTGGTACACTAGTTATATACAGAGTACTCTATTCTAATATCTGTGCTATTCAGTCTTTTTTCCATTTTAGTCACATAATTTACCGTGCCCTTCTGAATGTTAATCTATTTTAAAAAAACAAACATTATGGGTCTGTGTGTGCCACTGGAAATAAACAAGGATAACAAAATAGTGCATTTAGGACCTAATCCCTCAAGCAATTGAGTGCCACCTGAAGTCAAAGGGAGTTGAGAATGCTCACCACCACAAAAGAAGCACTCAGCAACTCCTAGGATAGGACCTCCTATTTTTGATCTCTCTCATCAACCTTGTCCTGTCATCTAATTTTCCCATTTATCAATGAGAAAAGTTAGATTTCTACATATAAATGAGTGAAATATATAAAAATAAACAATATATGCAGGTCTATCTTCAGAAGAATAGGTTCTGGTCCTTGATTTATGCCATTTTTCAAACCCTGCTTCTGAAATTCTGTTCAGAGTAAGGCAAAATTCCACCAAATTGAGCTTTATTTAAAACCTCCCCCAATTTCAGGCTTTCAAAAACAGACTCAGAATGACAAACTCAGTGGAGTGGTTAGAAGAGAATGGGAGACAAGACCCTGGTTTATATTGCTAGTTCTGCCACTGACTCACTGTTTAACCTTAAGCAACTTCTCACATCTCCCACCTCTTTTCATTTTATTTCACATTCACAAGTGGGTAATCTAATATTTGCGTACTTCACAGAGGTGCTGTGAGGCTTCTATAATGTTTGCTTTATTCTCCCTGCATTCTCAAAACTATTATTTCTTTAAAATGGGGGGAAATAATGACATGAGAGCAAACTGTAAATTAGTAAAGAGTAGACCGCTTAGCAACATCAAGAAATGTCAGAGGGACTCTGTCACTCAGCATTTGATATGAGTGATGGGGTTTGTCTAGGATAAGGAACATCCTTATGATAATTGCAATGAAGTAACTATGAATTGCATGTAACAGTATTAGCTCTATTGACAATTATCAAAAAACTAGGGAACAGTAGGCCACTCATTCATTTCTTCTTGTGGCTTTGAAGGTGTGTTGGTAGCTTTGTGATTTTTGTTAAACACCGAGATAAAGTACAGGTTGTTTCAAAAGTCCCTGCCATTGGCTGAGACAGATGCTTTCTGGAATGACACCTAGTGATTTGCAATACTCATGTGATTGATTGTTCACATTGCCTGGAAGTCTGCTGAACAAATATACTTGCAATCATTTGGTTCAGCTATATAAACAACCTTGCATATTAGCTGGGGTTCTCAGGCACTATGATGATCAGTGCCAAATATTTAGACCTCAATTCAAGCAAGCACACATATTTAGGACAGCATTTAAGCACACACTTAGCTTTAAATATGTGACTGAATCCCACTGAAGTCAATCGGACTTCAACACATTCCTCAACTTAAGCACAGCCTTAACGTGCTGTCCTAAATAGGGATGTACTTACCTATGGGTTTAGGTGCTTTCATGAATCATGGTCATAGATACAAAGAAAACAGATTCACAGTAGTACTTTGAATGGTGGTGCTCATGTGACTTGAGGTAACCCTTTGGTGTATGCCAGCATTTAAGGCAGATAACAACCAAAGCATGGGATCAAGTAGAGCTGGGAATATACTAACAATCACTTTCTGCAAATAGTCATTTGAATTTTTAAACAGATTTGCTCTGACCACATTGCTACCCTTTTGGAGTTTGCTTTACGTGAGTATTTCTAGTGAATGAGCCTTACCAGCATGAACACTTTTAAAAAGGCAAATATTAGACATTGAATGTTCACAAACAGCAAATTTAAAATTGCAGAGTAAGCCAACAACTATGTAAAGTGCAAATTGTATTCAAATATTCAATTCAAAATTTGCACTGGTATTGGTTAGTCAAGAGTCATTCAATAAAGAAAAACAATGCCATGTCACTGATATAATTGACTAATGCTAAATTAAATTTAACTATGAACCAAGATTTTTTTTTATGAATGATCTATAGATAAGCAGTTACGGATTAATGACATTCACTATAATTTCAAACATGAAATACATTTGAGAGTTTCACAATTTGTTCATCCAGGTACATTTTTTAACCAAGTTATTCCCCCAGTTATTCACTCCATCCTTGCTTTAGGACCCACAGTGTATTATCATTATATCAGAGCACCATGAAAAAACATGACACTATAAAAAGGCATGAGCTCTGCCCCAAGAAATTTATAATCTAATCAAGACCAATCTATAGTAAACACAGTAACAATTCCAGACATGTTGTCATTTGTGGAAACCTACTGGTGTATTTATGGCATTGTACCTTTTTAATATTGTGTCCAAAGTATCTAAAGTTCAGGATAGACACTTTTTTCCTTGCTAAACAATTTGGTTAGAGGGCAAAAAATGATGAAAGTCTTTGCAAAAAAAAAACCACCTTGTGCTTAAAGAAGAATTTGAAAGGTCAGAGAGAGGAAGGACACTTTGAACACAACAAGTGGGAGGTCACTCTAAGCATCGGGGAGGGATGAAAGAAGTTGCAAAGTTTAAAGTGAATGAAGGAGACAATAGATAGAACTGAGAGGACTAAAGAGTAAGACTAAGAAGAAATAGTTTGTGAAATGAAAAGGGCATTAGAGGAATTGTGAAGAGCTCTGAAGGTGGGGGAAAACAACTTGAACTTAATGTGATAAAAGGTGGGATGTCAGAAGAGATTTGAGGTAGTAGGTTTGGGGTGATGTGGTCAGAACATTAGTAAAGGGAGACGACTTTAGCAGCAAGTGTAATAGCTCCACTGATGTATTCTTGGGAGTCTGCCTCCATGGTCTTCCAACGTGCTACCTCCATCCAAGGTCTTTCTCAAAGTTGTCTATTTATTTGTGCATGTTCTGGCTGGGCAATAGCTTATTGGGAGTGAGAACAGCATGTAAAGATGTTGTTCTGAGATTCAATCAACACTCATTTTTCATTCCATTAGACACCCTTTACACAATTCAGACGTGTTAAAAATGCAATTTCAAGGCTCAGTCACAGCCCCCCCTCAACTCACTTGCTGTAGTACAATAGTTAATGTGGCTTTAGGTTATCTTTCCTGCGTCATGACCTCATTCTGAACATACCTATTTTTTCCCCCCATCTGTATCCCCAGTTGTTCATTTGGCTTCAGCCTTTGCAAATAAATATAGCTGACTAAGCAATGCAAATGTAAATAGTTTCTGCAGGCTCTCTTTCTTGTAAGGCTAGTGGATGCATTATGACAGCAACCACCACCTCATAAATCTAACTTCTATCTCTAGAAAAATATTGGAACAAACAATAAGAGAAAACAAATCACAATTTCTAGAGCATAACAAACATAAACAATAGGCAGCACTGAGGCTTATTACAGAATAGATTTTACTAGAAAAAGTTGATTGATTTCTTCTTTAATAGAAGTACTAAATTAGCAAATGGAGAGAAAGCAGTGGCTGTAAAATAACTAGATATTAGGAAATAATTTGGTACATTGTCTCATGAAATCTTATTCTCTAAAGTAATCTAAATTAACTTGGCCTGCATTTAAAAACAAATAAAAATGATGATAAATGACAATTTGAGTTGGCAGGAGTCATCAATTGTGGTACCATAGAGATTGGTGTTGGGTATGGACAAAACCCATGTTTAACAGGGACCAATCTTATTTTGCTAAAGAGGTTGACTAAACAATATAATGCAACTTTTCTAACTGTAAATTTTGAGCTCAGTTACACCTGTGTAAATCAGGAGTAACTTCACTGGCCAAAGTCTGTGAGTGGTTAATCATTCCCTGATGATGAGGAGTGGAGCTGAACTGAGCTTAGTAGAGATACTTGGCATAAAAAGTCAGAAGCCATGAACAGCTAACAGGAGAGTATCAGAAAGAGTTTGGAGAGGGATTGTGAGAGGCTTTCCTTCAAGGTCTATGTTTAATTCTAGGCTGCCTAGTGATGGAACAGTAGTGATCTGCAATGGAAGTGCCATGTTTGCTTTCTTGATTGAAGATACTTCCTGTTAATGGACAGCAAGCTGGTGGCTGTGCTGGAAGAAAAGATTCTTGGACTGGAAAGGCAAGAGAGAATGAAAGAATCTGAGGTTTTCCTAGACAACCAGCTTCAGGAAACATGAGTACCCCAGGTTCAAGGAAGAACGGAACTAGCCATAAAGGATTTGGAAAGAGAGGAACTTAGAGAAGAGGTTTGGCAATTTGTAGACACCAGAAGCAAGAGATCAAGGCAGCATTCTATTTGACTGGACACAGATGAGGATGGGCAGGCTGTGTGTGGTCACCAGAGAGAGAAGAGGACCAGGAAGAATTCCACAAAGCTCGAAGTTTCCGATCCATACTAAATCCTCAGTATGGAAACTGTGGAATATCTCTCTGAAGATCCAGGTGGTCTAGGGGAATGGAGAGATGCACAGGAAACACCTGAAGATGGCTGCATGGCCCAACCTGTAAGAAAATCAAGCTTGTCTGCAAAGATCTCTAATCAGCTAAAAAAAGACAGATGATCCTTGTTGATGATTCTAGACTAAGAATAACTGAAAGAACATTCTGCAAGAGAGAGGCAGAAAACAGGATGGTATGTTGTCTTTCCAGAGCCAGTAAACAACACATCACTCTACGATAAGATAGGCTTCTGAAGTCAATGGCCAAGTGTTGGTTGATGATGGTTCACAGAGATACAAATGACACTGTATAATGATTTCAGGGAACTCAGAAAAATATTGAAGAAGAACATCCAAGTAATCCTCTCAAAGATACTTTCTCTCCTGTGAGCGAAGGAAGACAGAAGGCAGATGATTCTGGAAGTGAGCTGCTGACTAGGTAAGTGGTTTAGGGTACAGGATTTTAGTTTTGTGGAACATTGGTCCATCTTCTATGGGGAGCGAGGGGGCTGTATACTTCAGATGGCCCCCATCTATGTAGAAGGGAAACCTTGCTTCTCTGGGACAAGTGGGCTAGAGTAGTCAGGAGGGCATTACATTAATACCAAAAGGGAAGAAATGAGCCCTCATGTAGTACAAAATTGAGACATTGAGAACAAAATTAATCAAGTAAATAAAGGAGGTGATGAGAAGAAATTCTTTAATTGCCTATATACCAATGTTAGGAGCTTGAGTAACAAACAAAAGGAATTGGAATAGTTCATTTAAGAGCATAAATTCAATCTAATTGGTATTACTGAAACCTGGTGGGATGATTCACATGACTTGAATGTTAAAATCGATGGTTATAACCTATTTAGAAAAGATTGAGTGGGCAAGAGGGGAGAGGGAGCGGCACTGTATGTCAGAAATGCCATTAACTGTTTGAGTCACCGACAACTCAAAAGAAAACAATCTTAAATATTTAATTAAATATAAATATTATGGTTCAATGTCCTAATAGAAAAAAAGCACAATATGGAGTAATAATTGGTGTCTGCTACAGACCGCCTAATTACACTAGAGAACAGGATGACTAGCTTGTTACACATCTATCTATAATGTGTGGGGGAAAAAAATCTGTGTAATCACGGGGGACTTCAATCTGAGTAATGTATACTGGAGAGCTCACACTGCCATTATTAAAACGTCATTGGAATTTCTAATTATAGATAAAAATTTCCTAACTCAAAAACTGTTGTATCCAACATGGAGAAATTCTACATTAGATCTCATCTTGACAGATAAAAATTGATAAGAGAACTAAAAATTAGAGGTAGAATCATAGAATCATAGAATCATAGAATATCAGAGTTGGAAGGGACCTCAAGAGGTCATCTAGTCCAACCCCCTGCTCAAAGCAGGACCAATTCCCAGCTAAATCATCCCAGCCAGGGCTTTGTCAAGCCGGGCCTTAAAAACCTCCAAGGAAGGAGACTCCACCACCTCCCTAGGTAACGCATTCCAGTGTTTCACCACCCTCCTAGTGAAATAGTTTTTCCTGATATCCAACCTGGACCTCCCCCACTGCAACTTGAGACCATTGCTCCTTGTTCTGTCATCTGCCACCACTGAGAACAGCCGAGCTCCATCCTCTTAGCTTAGGTATAAGTGATCATGACTTGGTCACATTTGTCATGTGCAAAACAGAGCAAAGTCTAAACCAGTGATACATATATGGTCTCTCAAAGGGCCTCTTTCATAAAGCTGAAAAGATTTTTAATCCATGTCAACTATGAGGAAGAATTTAATCAAAAAAGAAGAAGGGTAACTTGGAATTGCTTAAAGAATACTTTACTAGATGCTCCAAAAAACAGAATCAAAGAAGAAGGCCATATTGATTAAAAATATTGACCTGGATTAGAGGGGAAGTGAAGGCAGCTATTTTTATATGCATATATAACAAATGGACAAAAGGGGAAGTCAATAGTAATGATTATAAATCAGAAGCATGGAACTGCAGAAAACTGATAAGGGAAGTAAAGGGACACAGGGAGATATAATTAAAATAGATATGATGAACAAAAAGAATCCTATCAATGTTATTGATTTATTACAAGAAGGAAAGGGTAGAATTATAAATGATAATGTGGAGAAGGCAGAAGCATTCTATATATATATTTGGAAAAAAAGCCAGATGATGTAGTCATATATGATGATGACAATACTTTTCACCCCTGTAGTAACTCATGAGGATGTTAAAGAGCAGCTAATGAAGTTAAACATTTTTAAATGAGCAGGCCCCTGTAAATTGCATCCACGTGTTCTAAAAGAACTGGTTGAGCTGCTCACTGGACCATTAATATTGATTTTTAATAAGTGTTGGAACACTGGAGAAGTTCCACAAGACTAGAGGAAAACGAATGTTGTGTCAATATTTTAAAAAGGTAAGTGGGATGACCAGTGTAGTTATAATGGAGTGGCTCATATGGAATGCTATTAATAAAGAATTAAAGGAGACTAATATAATTAATGCCAATCAACATGGGTTTGTGGAAAATAGATCCTGTCAATAGATCTTAGTGTCTTTTTTTTTTACGAGATTAACACATTTATGAAACTTGTAATGTAATATACTTCGATTTCCATACAATGTTTGATTTGGTATCACATGACATTTTGATTAAAAAACCTAGAATGATAGAAAATTAGGATGGCACCCATTAAATGGATTAAAACTGGCCAACTGATGTAGTTGTAAACAGGGAATCATCATCAAGCAGGTGTGTTTCTGGTGGGGTCCTGCAGGATTGTTGGCCCTACACTATAACATTTTTAATCAAGAAAACAAAATAATCACTGAAGATTGCAAATGACATGGAGATTGGGGAATGGTAAATAATAAAGATAACAGATCACCAATAGAGAGCAACCTGGATTGTTTGGTAAGTTGAGTGCAAGCAAATAATATGCTTTTATGCTTTTTAATATAGCTAAATGTAAGTGTATACTTCTAGGAACGAAGAATGTAAACCACATTTACAGGATGGGAGACTCAATCTTGTGAAGCAGTGACTTGGGATCACAGTGGATACTCAGCTGCATGTGAGTTTCCAGTGTGATGCTGTTGCCAAAAGGGCTAATGTGAACCTTGGGTGCAAAAACAAGGGAATCTCAAGTAGGAGAAAAGAGGTTATATGTAGCATTGGTGCAACTGCTGGAACACTGGATCCAGTTCTGGTGTCCACAATTCAACAAGAATGTTGATAAATTGGAGACTGTTCAGAGAAGAGCCATGAAAATGCTTAAAGGACTAGACAACCTATCTTATGGTGATATACTCAAGGAGCTTGCTTTATTTAGCTTAAAGAGAATGTTAATGAATGACTTGATCACTGTCAGTAACTAAATACATGAGGAACACATTTTTGATAATGGGTTCTTCAGTCTAGAGGACAAAGGTATAACAAGATCCAAGTTGAAACTTTACAAATTCTGATTGGAAATAAAAAATTGTGCCTTATAAGTGATGGTAATTAGCCACTCAGACAATTTACAAAGAGTGATGGTGGATTCTCCATCACTGACCATTTTCAAATCAAGATAGCTTTTTTTGTAAAACATATGTTGTAGGGATTATTTCAGAGACGTTCTCTGGCCTGTGTTATACAGGAGATCAGACTAGATAAGAATAATCATCCTTTTTGGCCTTGAAATCTATGAATATACACTAGTGTAACAGATTATAATTTGGTACCATTAATGGTGATAGCTTCCAGTAAACAGCAAGCCTAAGTTTAACAGTAGAAAGTTTGCAAGGACCATAGTTTTGTATCCTGCAGCAGAACTCAAATATCAATGAAAGTTTAATACATTAATCTAGACTAAAAGAGTATATGGCATTTTGAATGGTTTGTTCACCTGAGACTGATAGTGGAAAAGCAGTTTGAGGTGACTGTAATAAATTTTCATCAGTTTATGTGTCAATACACCTGAGAAACCAGGGGACTCCCTGTTTCAAAACTAGTCTCATAACTCTCTATCTTGCTCCCCTTTTAAGGTTCCTTTTTTTGCATACAAAACAGAAACACTTTAGATGATAAAGACAGAGTGTAGAGGGAAATCTGTTTTGGATCTCTCAAGCCAGTTAATAATCTTATTCCTTTCTTTACAGTGCAGCTTACTGACAGTAGACTATATTACGGTGAATGAGAGTCTGAGGACCCTTGAACCAAGAGCCATTGAACAATGTGAAATTTCAAGTATACCATAATTACTGAAACACCTGGGATTGGAAATTTGCTACAGATCCACTGTGGAAATTCAGAACTCTCAAATATCAATAGCTCTCAAAATAGCTCTTTTTTTATATCTAGAGTGGGTTACGCACATAACCATTTGTTTAAGCGGAGAATGAAAAATATGAGACTCCTTTTCAAAATCTCTTTTTAGCATTTATATCATACACAGAAAGGCAATATCCATGTAATACAAATATTTAACCCATACTGCTGACCACATCACATATTCCCTATCTGGGATTTATCTTAACATTCCCAAACCCTGAGGAGCTTCATCATTTTTGTTTTAATCCACCAGCAAGGGAAATGTTTCCTCCCTCCTGCATTCAAATATTGGATTTGCCTCTGTTCAAAGTTTTGGATGTTTAAGATTTACCTCAAGGCAAGTACCAGCTTTTTCTAAACATAGAGATGCCAGTCTTTTGAAAGTACGATATCTTGCAGTCCTGCCGGACTAGAAATGGGATGGAATTCACTTCTAGATGTGGAAGTTCCTGAGAGAAATGACTTTAATTAACATTTTTAGGTCTAGAAAAGCTATTTTAGGTCAATTTTGGAGGTGTTTTACATGTATTAATTTTGATTTCTCTCTCCCTCTGACATACCTGGTTTTACACACAAGAAGATACAAAAACCAAACATTTCCATTTTTTCCCTAAAGCTATTGAGAAATAGTGTATCTGGACTACATCAGAAAATTTCAAATGGGGACTATAAGACAAGGATTCCATAGCTATATTTATAACTGTGATTGGGGGGGGGGGGGGCAGGGAGAGAAACTAGCTTGGCCAGAAAAAGCATCCAACAGTTCTGGAAGCAGCATGCCAACAAATCACCAGTGTGCACTATAGCCCTAATGTGGTTAGTGATGACAAATGAGTGGTCCTGTCTTGTATCCAGAACACATTCATTCCATGGTGTTTCCCTTGCAATCTAACATGAGCTGTTTACTTCAGGTGTTCTCCTTCCTAGTTGTTGTACAGAATGGTCATTTATCTTCTTTGATGCTGGCTACTTCTACAGCTCACAGGCAATGTTTAAAGATACCATCATTGTTTGAAGGCCTGATATTTCAATGGCACTTGATGGGAGAACTCTTTCATCGGCATAAAGCGGCTACTCAGGAGACCTTACAGCAGTGCAGCTGCAGCGGTACAGCTGTGCCCCTGTAAGGTCTGTAGTGTAGACATAGCCTAACGTTCTTAAGGCCTTGCTACAGTGAACAACTAACATTTCCAGCAATAATGGTCCGCTATAGAGAAATATGACTCCCCAGCTGAGACAAGCTCAGCTCCAGTCCTACTCGGGAGTTTTGACCATGAGAGTTCCAAATTCAAATCTCACATGCAGCAGTGCACAAGATACATCCGCACACACATTTACTAGATAGGTGTTTGGCTAGTAAGTTAATTCACCTTGGGTGTTCAGCCACCAAGTGATAAACAGAGACTGGTTAGCATTCAGACATGTCCATTTTATAGCCCAGCCACGTAGCTCTTTCAGGATTAACCCTCAGGACATATTCTTCTTAGTATACTTCCCGTCCTCCATAAAAGCCACCATCACACTCTCCTGGCATATCTTCCAGTGGTAGAAGCCAGAAACCAGAGAACCGGATGCTGAATAGAGCCAGAGATGCAGATGCTGGGGCTTAGATCCTAGTCAATCCCTAAGAGTGCTGCTGTAATTCTGCTGCTATCTGAAGAGCATTTCAATATGTATCATGTTTACATGTCTCGAATCCTAGCAGGCACCCCCTCCCGGTCACCCACTAGGACTGCTGTGAAAGAAATCCAAGCCTCTGTGCTCTGGATCTGCAGGGTGTTTCAAGCTCCTGGAGCTTAAAAGCAG
This sequence comes from Trachemys scripta elegans, assembly GCF_013100865.1. Taxonomy (NCBI): domain Eukaryota; kingdom Metazoa; phylum Chordata; order Testudines; family Emydidae; genus Trachemys; species Trachemys scripta. The sequence goes on along the minus strand of NC_048301.1, from coordinate 76,654,276 downwards.
TCCAGGCACTACACCAATTTTCAGAGTAGCAGCCGTGTTAGTCTGTATCCGCAAAAAGAAGAACAGGAGTACTTGTGGCACCTTAGAGACTAATAAATATTTTGATTCAATGGTCACAAATCTGACATCAGGAATCAAAATACTCAAAAACCAGTGGGAGAACACTTTAACCTGTCTGGTCATTCAGTGACAGACCTGCGGGTGGCTATATTACAACAGAAAAACTTCAAAAACAGACTCCAAGGAGAGACTGCTGAGCTGGAATTGATATGCAAACTAGACACAATCAACTCCGGTTTGAATAAGGACTGGGAATGGCTGAGCCATTACAAACATTGAATCTATCTCCCCTTGTAAGTATGCTCACACTTCTTATCAAACTGTCTGTACTGGGCTATCTTGATTATCACTTCAAAGGTTTTTTTTTCTCTTAATTAATTGGCCTCTCAGAGTTGGTAAGACAACTCCCACCTGTTTATGCTCTCTGTATGTGTGTGTATATATATCTCCTCAATATATGTTCCATTCTATATACATCCGAAGAAGTGGGCTGTAGTCCACGAAAGCTTATGCTCTAATAAATTTGTTAGTCTCTAAGGTGCCACAAGTACTCCTGTTCTTCTTTTTACACCAATTTTGTGATCCCTAGTCATACTCTCTTGTCACAGACCTTCCATTTGGCACACGCTTCTGAGTGTTGGAATCCACGGGTACTAGAATCCACTGTCGAGCTGCTTAGACTCAGCAATGACCCTTCAGGCTCACGGTTATTTGAAACATGCCCTTTTTCCAAAATTCCATCCAAAAGGTGTGAAGCATCTGGTTTACAGTTTAACTCTCCGACAGGCATGGAGTAGTTGTGATAATATCAACACACAGAAAGACATTCTTGCCCCACCCCCACAAGTATAATGTATTTATGCTTGTTTATCCTTAATCATGTAAAAGCAGAGGAGAGTATAGAACATACAAAACAATAAAACCTCCTAAATGCAATCTCCCTTTCTAATTGACCCTTCCTTTGCAGGATCATCTATGTTCTGTCAGGTGCGAGGGAAGTGATCTCCACCCTTTGCCTACCCTGCCTCTGCTGCAGCCTCCCTCATTGTAACCTTTTGTTCTGTATTTCTGTAACTTTCCACTACTCCAAAAGTACATTCCCTTTGGACAAGAGGAGGAAGTGTCTTCTCCCAGCTACAGCAAACCCATTGTCCCAAAGTAGTTTATTTTGAAAAGACAATCATTGAGTGTTCATCATGCACCATTGTCTGTGGCCTGGCAAAAACATGGCACAACCTTGCTAATTCACGGTGGATCCACACACACTTCCATGACAGTAATTTCATGATACAATTCAGAAGTGGCACACACAGAGAACCCCCAATACTGATTACACCAATTACACCAATACTGATTTCCTGTGGTGAATCAAAGCAGTGTCAACCCATTGGCTGATATGGGCTCTGAAGGTCCCGCACTCTGGCATGTCAGACTGGGGACTCCAGTCAAGTTTTGCCTAATTAAACTATATACCACCCTATGGACACCTGCTACTACCTTATACAGCAGTTCCATCATGAGAAATGTTTTGTTTGGGATGGAAAATTGGCACAATATGTAGCCAGACATAAAACACACATAGTATGCTACCTCACTTTTCATAACCTTCCCCCCGGCCCAACCTCTGCTTTCCTGTGTGGCTCTAGAGTCATAGATTTAGGCCAGAAGACACAATTAGTCTGACCTCCTGTATAACATAGACCAGTGCCAAATTCTCTTCATTCCATTTGTATCAAAAATACCTTGTAATATGGTCCATCCCCCATTCCAGCCCATGAAACTTAAGAGTTCAGTATCTTATCTCCCACGGGTGAGGCCTCATCTGGAATACGGTGTCCAGTTTTGAGCTCTACACAACAAGAAGGATGTGGAACAATTGGAAAGAGGCCAGAGGAGGGCAACAAAAATGATTATGGGGCTGGAGCACATGACTTATGAGGAGAGGCTGAGGGAACGGGGATTGTTTAGTCTGCAGAAGAGAAGAATGAGGGGGGATTTGATAGCTGCTTTCAACTACCTGAATGGGTTACCTGGGGTGGTGGTGGAATCTCCTTCCTTAAAGGTTTTTAAGGTCAGGCTTGACAAAGCCCTGGCTGGGATAATTTAGTTGGGGATTGGTCCTGCTTTGAGCAGGGGGTTGGACTAGATGACCTCCTGAGGTCCCTTCCAACCCACATATTCTATGATTACAAAGACTCAGAATGTATTTTTTTAATCCACATATCCAGAGCATCTTACATTGTAGTCTTTAAAAAAGCTTCTCTTTTGAGATGGAGATGTTATCTGAAATCCCAGACAACTGCATGGAAAATTGATGAATTTTCTGTCAGTGCAATGCTCCAAGCACAGAGTTTGTGATCAACAGAGGGCATATCTGTGCTGTTTGAGGACTTGCTTGCTTTTGAATATTATTTGCCAAGTGTCTCTTCACATGCACTGCCTCTAGTCAAGGAAATGTCAGTTCAGTCCCAAGCTGCCAAAGATGGTCTGCTGAGTAAGCATTAAAGAACTCAAAGTGATCATAAGGGCAAAGCAGTGCTCTTACCTAGTCACAGCAGGCACGCACTTTCCTCATCCCAGCAAGAGGATACCCAACACATATGAGAAGGATACAGTCTCAATAATAGAATGAATGTTCCCTGTACATGCTTGGGAAGAAGACAAAAGAGACAGAGAAAGCTCTTACTTTTCAATAAAAAGGGTTTATTTCTAGAGTTGGTTGAAACTCAGAATTTCCATTTTGCCAGAAATTTAAAAATTTACCTTAATTCCAAATTGTAACAAAAATACATATTTTCATAATTTCCTGTGACATGGAAATTCTGAAACAAAAATCTGGAAAAAATCATTTCAGAACGTTTTTTGTTTCAAAAATTATTTTCTTTTTCTTTTTCTTACTCTTACTCTTATTCTTTTTACATTATTTCATGTCATGTCAGTAGTAGTGCAATATCTCATATCATGCAGTACTACTTCTGACTCGTCATACTATGACATCAAAATTCTCAAACAATATTGGTTTTAGAATCATTAGGGGCAGGTGCTCCTTAGTAGTGATCAGAACATCCTATATTCTTTTTTTGATCAATGTATTTCATGTTTGTGTGGTAATGAAACAGTCTGACAGTTTGAAAATTTTATATAGCAAAGATATACGTCAGTATAATTAATACTGATTAGACGAGCAGCTGTTCAATATCTTGGGGAAATGATTCTAGATTAACACAAGGATATTGAAAACTGATTTGAAGAACTTTTCTTGTATGCAAAAAAACATACTGTGCCTGCTATCAGCCAACTCAGCTGGCCTTATAATGCAGCTATCACCATATTATGATCAGAATTTGTACACAGGAAAGCCCTATTAGTTCATCTTCTGTGAAGCCATCTATCCTCCCATTTCCCAGTATAAGACTGCCCCCTCTACAGTATATTATCCAATGCTCTTCCACTATTCAGCAGTCTAATAACTCTACCTATTGTAAATATTTTCCTGAGATCTGCAATTGACCATTTCTTCCTATTAAAACATATCACATAAATTTTGTAAGAAGAAAGTACAGTTCATCATGTCCTCTAGCTGCCCTACACATTTTGACACAAGAGAGAAGTTTCTGATGGCTTAATTACACATGAATCAAATTATCCTAGCAGCAATATCTTATCAAGATACAGTGATACTGTCAATTGACTAGTGTTCCTGTAATCTCACTGTGTTCCTTTTTTTTTTTTTACTTCAGTAACTGGTTTTATTTTACCTTACACTGCAAAGATTAAATGAAGCAGAAACAGCTTTCACTATCCCATTCAGGTGCTTGTCAACATTACAAAGGTAAAGAATTGGAAACTAACCACAGTGAAAATATACACCTTAAAATGAACACAACATAATGCCAAATGTCTATGTTAGTAGCAGAGTTTTGTGACATGCTACAGTTTTAAGAGAGTCTTACAATCAAATTTCAAGCAAGGGAATATGAAGGCTCTCCTTGAAGTGTAAAGGGAGAAAATGGTGTAATGAAACTGAGAGAGGTAATGTCTCCAGGACTTTGTAAGTGTTGATATCTTGAACAGGTGTCCTGAATTAGAAAGACATAACAGTTCTCTGCAAGGAGACCCCACAGAGGGGAATATGTGGCTGAGGCCCCAGTTAAGGATAGTAGATTATCAATGCTGAAAATGAGAGAGGAAAGAAAACATCTAAACCAATAAATAAATAACCTGAGCAATTTGGCATCTGGAGTATGTCAACGAGAGTGAAAAGAAGTGTAATCCAACAGAGGGGCAGCTGCTGAAAAACCTGTTTGCCATATAACAGCTGATGGTGTAATCCCCAGAATATGCATTACTAGCCACACAGGTAATTACTAGCCACATTACTAGCCACACAGGTGTATAATATGGACTTCAGAAGTATGGGGGGGAAATTATAAGATGGAAAGGAAAAAGAGTAGTAACAAGTAATAAAACCACCATCACCTAAAGCTTCATGGTTGTCACTATGGCTTGTGCCTTGGAGCTTCACAGTGACAGCAAGGATAAAACTCCAATCTTCTTGCTCAAGCAGCACAGGCTCCAACCATTTCTCTAAGGAGACTATTCGTTGTTAGAAGAAGAGAGCACCTAACATATAGTTCTGATTCAACCAAGGAGTGGTTTTAATACACAGGAGACTGCTGATTGCATTGCAATAGACTCTCTATTAACCTAGGATAAGCTGAATAAACTTCTCAAATCCCTGCTATTCCTCAATGCTCTCAAGCAACAATATAAAGGCTACATCTCACTCTTGAATATTCTGGTCTGTCCTGAAACCATTTGTTTTCACTGGATAGGTATCAGTTATATGTTTGGCACTAAACATCCACAGCACGGTGCCACGTACAACACTAATAGACGATGATATTAGGGACATTTCTTGAAACAGACAGACAGTCTCACAACCTGGCTGTTCATTTCTCTGAAACTGGATGCTACATCTGATCAGAATTTTTCTAGTGAAATCGAATGAATAAGAAAAACTGACCCATAGAAGTACATGGTAGAAGCCAGAATCCTTACAGAGGTTCTAGATACATGAGAATTTCTGAATTAAAAAGAAAAAAAACCACCCCCCCACGTGCTGGTTCAAAAAAAAAAAGAAAAAAAAGTAGTGGTAACAGATAGCACAGTGTATTTCATGTCTCTATGATACACAATAATAAAGTCACTCTTCAGCAAACAGCAAGGAACTTTATTAAAGTAAAGAATGACAACTGTATCACTGAACTGCTTTCCCTCTGACTGACTAGATAGAATCTGCTCAGGAGCTCCACTCTGCATCCAGCCTGTCTTCCTGATAATTACTTGAAGTGCAGTTATGGGCAGAAAAAGAGACTATATAAAAATGGCACTTTCTTATTTCATATATGTGCTCCCCTCTATGCATCTTTTAGCCAAACTGAATTGCTTTACCTATACAAACATGTTTTTACACTGTTCGCCCTGTCAAGCCAATGTAACTACTGCTACACATCCATCGTCAAGAGTGTTGGCCAACTTCCAAATGTCAGATCTTATGTAAGAAGCAGAAGTATTACTCTGAAGTCCTATTGTAACTATGCAAAGTGTGGGCCATTAATGGTGGCTTGGAATCTTGATGGCTCCCATTAACTAGGGCAATTGGTTGTAAATGGTTCTGTTTACTTGTAAGCCTTCCTGTATACCTGGATGCCAGCCAGTGAGTAATGAAGTCTCACAGGACATGTGAATATGTCACATGATACTGGAATCCATCTTAAACATGGTGCTTTTCCATTTAGAAGGAAGAGTGGGAACCCAGAGAGAGACAAAGGATTATTGTGTCAAAGATATAAAAGGGTGTGGAAGAGAACAAAGGGGGTCCCAGTCATGTGAAATCCCCCGCTTTTCATCTAAGATGGCTGCTGGAACTAATGAGAACTATAACAGGGGAAAGGATTTGGCACAGAGTGAGAAGGAGTCTAGTCTGTGAAAGAAGCTTATTGGAACATCTCTAAGAGTGAGATTTACCTGTATTCAGTTTCTTAAATGTATTAGGCTTAGACTTGCACGTTTTGTTTTATTTTGCTTGGTTACTTACTTTGTTCTGTCTGTTATTACTTAAAACCACTCAAATCCTATTTTTTATACTTAATAAAATCACTGTTGTTTATTAATTAACCTAGAGTAAGTGATTAATACCTGGGGGAGCAAACAGCTGTGCATCTCTCTATATCACTGTTATAGAGGGCGGATAATTTATGAGTTTACCCAGTATAAGCTTTATATAGAGTAAAGCAGATTTATTTGGGGTTTAAATCCCAATGGGAACTGGGTGTCTGGGTGCTGGAAATAAATGACTTTCTGAGCAGGTTTTGGTTAAAGTCTGCAGCTTTGGGGATATGGTTCAGATGCTGGGTCTGTGTTGCAGCAGACTTGCATGTCTGGCTCAACAAGACAGGGTTCTGGAGTCCCAAGCTGGCAGGGAAAAATGGGCTCAGAGGTAATTCCAGCACGGCAAGTGACAGTCCCAAAGGGGTCTTTGTGACCAAACCCATCGCCACAGCATCTGAGCTGTCTGAAGTTCAGAAGCTGTCAGCATTAGCCAGGGAGCTTGATCTGAACCCCACAGAGCCGTGCATTTTGCAGAAACAAACCCAGCTCAGCAATGGACCCAATGGAAGGATGAGTTTTAATTGTACATAGACTTAGCCATGCAAGAGGACAACGGTGGAACTGTGTTTTTACCACAAAGGAAAATTCCAGTGGCACTATGTAATCCAGCACTCAAGAAGCTTGAAAGTCTGCAGAACAGTGTTGTTATAGCACCGGTAGAGGCCAGTACAGCCTGGGTAAGCAGCATTGTGGTGGCAAAGAAGCCATCAGGCAAATTACATATCTGCACAGACCTAAAGCCACTGAAGTAGGCATTGGAAAGATGCCACTATGCACTGTCCACAACTGATAATATCTTGCCAGTACTTTCCAAAGCCAGAATCTTTATGGTCTGTGATTTGAAAAATGGGTTTGGCACATAACCATGGAAAATGAGTCCAGCATGCTGGTAAACTTTGCAACACTATTTGGTCACTAAAGATGGCTGTGCACATCAATAGGCATAAGCCCAGGACTGGAGGTGTTCCAGAAAAGATTCATCCTAGGTGAAAATAATTGCAGAAGATATCCTTTTTATAGGTGGAGGGAGAATAATACAAAAGCTGAACAAGAGCATGGCAGAAAACTACAAGCTTTTCTATAGTGATGCAGGGACAAGAACATAAATCTCAACCCAGAAAAATGTGACAAACAGTGTGAGATGACATTCATTGAACATCTGCTCATAGCACAGGGACGGAAAGCAGAATCTCAACAGGATCAAGACACTCAGACATGTCAGGCTCTATTGGATATGAAAGGAGGACAGCACTTCACAGGAATGACAAATTTTCTGTCCAAGCTGTGCCCACACCTGGCTGAAGCAGGAGAACCCATATGTCAGTTCACAAGGCAGGATGCTGAGTGGGACCGGGCAGGTGCCCAAAACAGAATTTGATATGCTTAAAAAAATAGATGCCCCTGTCCTGAAGTACTACCAGCCAGAAGAGCCACTGACGCTCCAGTGGGATGTACTGGAAGAAGGATTGGAAGTTGCCCTTTTGCAGGAGCAGCTGGTTGCTTATGCCAGCTGAGCCTTGTCAGAGACTGATAAAGGATATGCCCAAATGCCAGGGATTGGGGAGAGAGCTTCTGGCTGTAGTATTTGCCACCCAGTAATAATTCAATCAGACTTCAAACCTGAAGACAATCATTACAAAGCCTTTCATGTGCTTCCAGTGAGACCAGTTAGAGATCAGGTATTATCCAGGACCCTTAGCAGGGCATATATCCAGCATCAGCAAGTCTGGGGAAGGGGATCAGGACACTGAATCCATTTACATGCTCCACTATCTCCCAGTTTCAACAGCAAGGCTGATGGAAATCAAAGAGGCTATGGAAAAAGTCCATCCAGTGGCAGAGGATCAAGAAAACGATATTAGCGGGGTGGCCAGAAGACAAAAGTCAAGTACCGGTAGGGGCAGAACCTTATTTTGGAAATTAAATTAGACTAATTAACCATTAGGACAATTTACCAAGGGTCTTAGTGGATTTTCCATCACTGGCAATTTTAAAATAAAGATTGGATGATTTTTTCTAAAAGATATGCTCTAGGAATTATTTTGGGGAAGTTCTATGGCCTGTGCTATACAGGTCAGACTTCATGTTCACAATTGTCTGAGCTGGTTTTGGAATCTATTAATTTATGACCTGGATGTGAAGGATGAAATCATATTTTGAGGACAAAGATCTTTTTTTCCCCATTCATATGTAAATATGCAAATAATACATGCCTCACACCTGGGCATTGAGAGCTAACTTAGGCTCAAGAGAGTGTTGACTTGGTGGGAATGAATATACAACTCAGCTCCTTGATAGAAGGGTCTGACACCTGCCTGTCATGTGATAACCACCAGCAGAAAGAGATTTAACACATGAGCTTCCCCTTCAACCATAGGAAAAAGGTGGGAGAGGACTTATTTACTTACCGTGAAAAACAGTTCTTGATTACAGTGGACTAATATTCAAATTTTGGGAGATCAGTACCCTGTCTGATATAAGAAGCAAGTTAGTGATTGGCAAATTGAAGGCCCATCTTGTGAGGTATGGTATTCCAGACACTGCATTAGCCAAGTACAGACCCCATTTTGCCTCCGAAGAATTCAAAGAATTTGCACATAATGGGAACTTGACCATTACACCCCCTCCCCAGTATATCCACAGAGTAATGGAAAGGTGAAATCAGCTGTGAAAACAACTAAGAAATCCACACAAGGCTGTTTTTTTCTGGATCAGACCCCTTATTAGCATTTTTGGCAGATAGGAATACCCCATCACGGAGTGCCAAAATAGTTCAGCTCAGGTGCTGATGGGATGAAGGACCAAAACCCTGTTACCAATGAGGGAAGACCTATTGCCTCCAGAAGAATGGGGACACCATGGAGAGGACATCACCACCACCAATCAGACAAAGCAGGAACAGGAGTATGACAGGTCAGCCAAGGACCTACCTACCCTGGAAACAGGCAGTCCTGTAAGGATCTAGCCATTAGAGAGACACCAGAAGGAATGGACTAAAGGAGTCATGAGGTCATACGAGGTGACTACAGACAGAAGTGATCTGAAGGAACAGGAGGCACTTACAAGCCAGCAGACAACACCCAGAGAAAGCCGACAGACAACCATTTTTATGCCAACCCCACAGGGAGGGAGGTGACTCCACAGAGAAATAGTTTGCTAGAGACAGATGACAAGGAGAAAGAGACTGGTCACTCCCGGTGTGATGGCTTGCTGAGGATAGCAAACTATTTATGGCGTCTGTTGTAAAGATGAGACTCCAAGTCAGATTTATGTTAGCAACCTCTGGCTGAAGGGACGGGGGCAGGGGCCTGGGCAGCAATGATCTGTTTGTAATGTTTATGTTTAAATTATTATAAAATAGGGAAAATGTCCTAGAGTCAGAGGGTCCATGTTCCTTAGAGTGACTGTTATTCATGGACACCCATGGAACAGGGAACAGAGAGAGTTGTGGCTGAGTTGCTTCCAGCCTGTGGGTAGAGCAGTGCACACAGTTTAATAAAGTTCCACCTGGTCAGTTTAACCTGCATTCAGCATCACTCTTCATGAATGAAACAATCAGCTTGTGCAGATTCTAGGTGGAATTCACAGAACTGATCATTTTAAAAAAAGCAACAAAAAAGCAAATCTTCTCTTGGGTAAACTGTTATGGAATAAGTAAGGGAGATTAACTACAGAATAGATGTCTGAACTGAGTTTTAAAGAGAATCATAGGGCCATCTTTATTATATATATTAAAGTATTTGTTGTTAGAAAAGTGATTAAGGCACAAGTCTGGGGATCAGAAGAGCTGCACACTCTTTCTGTGTCCTTGTGCAAATCTCTATATCTTTTCCTCCCTTTGTTTTTTCAGATGTGAAATGAGGTAATAAAATTTACCTACAGTGGATATCTTTAAAAATCGTGAGGCCCTATTCCATGGTTTTATATTTTCCAGTGGGAAATACTAATATCCTATGACAGGAGAATCAAGACCATGACTTGTACTACTCCATGTTATATGTGGTGCTTCCAGTATTTCTAATGGTGGATATACCAAAATTAGGACAGTAAGTTTGACCACTACACTTCACAGCAGTATCTAGGAGGCCCAAATCATTCAGCAGTCACCTGTAATGTTTGGGGGTTTTAGATACATAGGTGACAAGTGCTACAGAAATAACTAAGATACAATGAATATGCTACATTGGAGCTAGAGATGGAAGGGGCCATTTCAATGCAAAGGATGGATAGCTCTCTAGTCTCCCATAATACATTTGGGTTCATCTGCTGAAAGACTCACCCGATCTGTGCTTTTTCCATCCAACCAGTCACATGTGTCCAATTGGTTCTACAGCTGTATATGCATGGCTTGGTTTTATTCATTTCCTTCTTGCCTTTTACTGACCCAGGCAGAGTTTCACTAAATATCATGCTCCACTAGTCTGCTCTGACTTGGGGAAACTTGTGATTTAAATAAGTATACTGGATCTGAAAAAAGTTTCTGTCTCTAGAACCAGGCACAAATGGCTGCTGGGAAAGGAAATTGGCTATTTTGGTGAATGTTTTCCCTCTGAATCAGGGACACTGCTTTTGGAGGTGCCATCTTTTGAAGGAGTTCTAAGATGAAGCAATTGAGGCAATTCCAGAACTTTAAAGTACTCCACACAAAAATGAACTGTATCCAGAGATTCTGCTTAAATCTCATAAAAAAGATTGAATTTCAAGCAGCTATCATCAGTATAGTTTTAAAAGAGAAGGAAGAACACTACTTACAGAGTCACCAAAACCACTGCCTGAAACCCTCCCTGGGACCTCCTCAATCCAGGTATTGAGCAGATCCACATAGCTTAGGTCTTAGTTACCTCCTCCACACATTTCAGTCATATACCTCTTCATCATAAGGAGTATGCACTCATAATTTCTTCTGATAAGATCTAAGTGAATGTTCTCCTCTTGCAATAGGATAATTAATATATGTAAATGCTGAAATTTAAAGGAGATGGACTTGCTATATTTCACAAACCTTTGTTCCCTGTGTGTTTGTGTATATTTGTTTTATACATTATCAGAGAGGTACAACATACATTCCTAAATTTAATCACCTGCTCCAGAACTCCATTTGCTTCCTGATGTTTAACTTTCTGGTTAATTAATTTTTCTTGTTTACCTATGCACAAGCATGAAAAGGAGAACACACAAGGTTACCAGGGAGTACTTTGTGATGTGGTAGGTCAGCAGTGTATCTACTGTATGTGCATCTGTCACAAGACATTTTAACCAGCCTGCTGCTCTCTGAGCTATTAATAGCAGCACTTTTTAAAAGCTTGGGGGAAAAGAGAGAGAAGTTCCTAGGAATTACCAACCAAAAAAGACCTTGAGTAAAATTGTCAAAAGAACCTAAGTGACTGAGGATCCTAAGTCCCATTAGTTTTCCGTGAGAGACTCCTAAGTTACTTATGCATTTTCAAAATGTTAGGAAAAAGGGGTGAGGTGGGAAATTGAAACATTTCATTCTGAAAATGTTGAAACAGGATGTTTTGACATTGTTGGAACTTTGCTCCCCATTTTTTTTTTAAATACAAAATGTAATTGCAGTGAAAGACATAATTTGGCAAAGTGTTTAGATTTTGACAGAACAGCATTTTAAAAAGAAAACTGTTCCATCAAAGCTGTTCTAACCAGCTCTTCCCTAGACTTCTCTGAAGGCAATAGGAGACAAATCTCCACAAGCTGTGGAACATCCACCTTTGTCAGCTGCTCAAATTAGATGACCTCAATTTGAGTCAATAGGGAGACCTTAGTGATGGGTGAACTTTATGTAAGAGATGGGAATGTTATACTAAAAATTAGCCTAGGGCACTGAGGCAGAGTATTTTTATTCTGACTACCTAAAATACCCCAGCTGAGGAACCACTGCTAACTTCTGAAGCGGAGACATGTGATTAAATCACAGCTTGACTGGGGATTTGCCTTCCTGTGTACTTCACTTCTTTAAAAGAGAGAGAGAGAGAGAGAAACAAACAAACAAAAAGCACATCCCGCACCTCTGAGGATACAAGAACTATTTTCATATTTAGTCATTCTACAGAGAGTGAATATTCTAACTGTATATACATTTTGCTCATGTGTAATATTTAATTCTGTTTCACATTTATAAACTATTTCCTAAGACATATGAAATGGTCTCAGGGAAACACACTGCAAAAATCACGCTGTTTCCCAACGATTGCAAAGACATCATATCCACATAAGGCAATGGCAGCCCCTAAAAAGACAAATGGAGCACACCAAAATCTGTTTTTTTAAATTTTCCTTCCAGTAATTATCTATTCCCCATGGTGTTGTTAACTCAAACATCATCATCAGGCTTATACATGAGAACCAGAGAGTGAAATTGACTAGAAATGGAGGACATATTGAATGGTGTGTTACTCTGATTTTATGCTAGGGTAAGTCCATTGTAGTTAATGGATTCACCCCACTATAAACCTGGCATTGACAGTGGAGACTCAAACTAAGAAAGTGACATTGTCCCATCTAATTTTATTATCCAAGCTACATGATAGAAAAAAAGTGAAGAAAAGGCATATTTAAGTCAAAGTACATTCAATTTTTAAAACTTTTGCAATTTAAGTAACAAAACGGTGCTACAAGAATAAAAATAAATGAGGAATTGTTTTATATATTCAGTACATCATTTGTACCCCCCTTCATTAGCAATCTATATATTCTAAAGCATAGATATAAAGAGATTGTGGTGGGTTACACGAATGTCGCACTGGGTCAAAGGGGTTAAAAGAGAACACTGGGCCCAAGTAACCCCACCACTCCAAGCCTGCCAAGCATGCTTCAGCTGGAGGAATGCATTAAAAGAGCTCAGAAGCTCAAGCAAAGTTTGGTAAATAAGCTGCAGGAGAGAGGAAACCTTCTCTAGGAAGTTAGAAGGTTGAGCCTGAGAGTGGACCACAGGCAGGGCCTTCTCTAACCACCATACCATTTGAGAACTTACAAAGCACTGTTTCTTTGGACTCTTTTTCTTGAGAGACTGACTGACTGGAGTACAGATACCATGCCCCAAACTGAAGAGACCTGTTGGTAGGAAGTAGCCCAGGGAGACAAACTTGGCCTTACTGCAGGTAGGACCCTGCCGATGCTGCTTCCTACAGGGCCCGGGGTGGGACCTGGTGGAAGGGGAGTTCCCCGGCCCCCCTGCTGCACCCTCTCAAGGGCTGAGGCCCAGATGCAGGTGGAAAGCAGAAGATTCCTGGCTTAAGGTCAGGAACAGATTTTGCTGCTGCTCTGAGAAGGGCAAGGTGGTGTGCTGACTCCTAGGCTGCCTGGCCCTCCAAGCCCCCTAACACAGAGATATAGTAGAACCAGACAGTGTCATCTCCCCTTTAGCTTCCAAATACATTAGGATGCATTCATTTTTATATTTAGTTCTATATAGCCTGTTACCTCACCACAACTACTGAGCTCCAAGTGCTACTTTTATGAAGTTTTCAGTGCCAGTATCATACTTTGTTCCCAACATATGAGAATCCATTCTGCCCTAGATAAACATAAATGTGTTGCAAGAGTTGTGTCAGAGTAGAGCTGGTTGAAACTCAGAACTTCCTAGGGGTCATTCTAACACTGCTAAAGAAAAAAAAATCCACAACCCTACTCAGACCAACAACTAGAAATTTCAAGATCTCCTACAAAAGATAAAATTACAACAACAACAACAAAATCTAACAGTTTCAGTTTCCAATTTGTTTGGCTTCCCAATTCTCTGGCAGGAAACTTGAAAGCCATGAGCCAATCTGGGGCTGCAGAGTCTAGGCCCCTGGATCCACAGAAGGGAGGCTGGAAGCACCAAGAGCCCCAGTTGAAGTCAGAATTCTTAACTCTTCTAGAGTCCCTACTGGTGTGGGACTCCCCTCACTCTCGATGATTCCATAGGCTACCACTGCCTCACCAGGAATAGCCCAGAAAGTCCCCAAGAGACAGGAGCAGCCCAAGAAGTCAGTTTCATTTGGAAAAAAATATGTAACTGAAACCATCATGCAGAACAGTCATTGAACCCAGGGTCCCAGCTTTGGGGCAGCCTGCATGGTGGGACTGCCCCTGAGCCAGGAACTATGGAAACCCAGTCTCCCCAGCAGCCCACCAGGCTTCTGATGGAAACTTGCCTGTTTTTGCAAAAGTTGGTCAAAGTCACAATGTAGTGGTGTGAACATTCCTGACCAGCCCTATTTTTGTCCAGAGGGGAGAAAAGCCGTCTTCCACTAATTCCGGGTTAGGAGATAAATGTGTGCTAAGAGTAGCCTGGGGATTGATTTAAAAAACAAACAAAAACTTCTCAATAGTGCCTGTTCAGGCAGATCTGGGGAATTCTGTGAGGCTTTTCATTTGAGCCCCTAGCAATGAGGACCAAGATTCAGTGCATGTCTTTCTATCTGACCTCCTCCCTGTACCACAAATGCCAGATCGGGAGTCGGAGGCTGGTGGGGAATTTGTGCTGAGCTGGTGTGTTCTATTTTACCCTCAGGAGAATCTAGTTACTTTTCCACACCGCTGTCAGTCAGCACAAAGCTGTATTCTAGCATAAGGTGTCACTGGACTTTGAGCCTTAACAATGTTATTTAAACTAATGTCCCATTAGTTGGGAACTTCCCACTGACTTGGTGCCCCCACCGCTCGCTCCCCCAATAATTCTGGTTTAAGACCATTATATGGGTTCTGACAGTGCTCAAAAGCCCCCAATGAAATCAGGGATCTGTGGTGCTAAGAACTGTACAAAACACATAATAAGCTGAGGTACCGCCCCAAATAACTTGCAGTATAAAAACAGACATTTTATATTCTCCATTTTACAGATAGGAAATGGAGGTACAGAGAGATTATGTGATCACCTAGAAAGTTGTGGCAGATCCAGAAATTGAACCCAGCTCTCTTAAGATCAAGTCCAGACCGTTAACCACAAAACCATTCTTCCTCTCAGCACCAGTATTCAAACCGACCCAGCTTATCAAACTGAGGGTGTGGGAAATGGATAAGAAAATGTATAGCCAATCTAGTTACTGTAGTGACACCATGCCTAAACAGCACTTTACAGACATCAACTATTCTGCATACCATGACTGTACAAACCAGTCAGTTACCAACAAGGATAGAATTCAGGATGCCTTTTTGTTCAAGAGACCACTTGTTTACCATTTGAGTTAAAGAAGAACATTATTTGTTTTGTAGTAGTAGTAGATCTTACATCTTCTCTAGACTGTAGTCACTGGATCAGAAGTCATGTACACCTCTGATATTCCATCCAGTGAAGTTCAGTAGTGCTCATACATTTGGTACGTTACACTATGCTACAATCTTTCTTTTCTTATACGCACCATTGGAAAACTCACCATGTGTAATTATCATGACACTGCTGGAAGCAGGAGTTACTATCACAGTAAATGGACCTTTAGTCTGTTCTCGTGTGGCAAGTCAAATGTTCATAACTGTAAAGTCTATGTAGTATGAGGGGGAAAAAAAGCACAAACAAAGTATGATGACGGTAGCAGCCTGCATGGAACATGGAGGAAGGAGTTTGGAGGAGGTATCAGGAAGTCAGTGTGTATTCAAATAGCTGGAATGCTAGCTGCAGTTGCAGCATCTCTGTAAATAGTTCTCTTAATAAAGAAAGTTTAATTTTACAAGCATAGAATCCTCTTCGGGTTATTACCCAGCATGAGGTACATAAAACAGTTATGGCTAGAAAAGTGAATCTGTAAAAAAAAAAAAAAACACTTTATTATTACATATATCAACTGTAGTGGATGGCGTCACCTCCCTTCTGCATTAGAGCGGCTTAGTTTACTGACAAAAATACCTTTTTATTGAAATCAGCACTACTGAGTCAATGTAACAAGAGCAAAGCAGATCTGCATGCCATTTGGCCAGTTTAGTTCCATTCCAAGATTTTATTGTTCAGTGATGACTGGTGATAATTTCTTAAAGAACACAACTGGATTTCTAGATGACGGACTGTGCTGCCAGGGCTACCAGATATCGTAGCTTGTTTTGACTGGTACACTAAGCACATCAGGTATACCATAAAAATTAGGAGGAAACAATAGGGGGGTACAGAGATGATTTTACAATTCAATTGTGTCCACTAAATCTGATATTTTTAGACATATGTAAGAAACAAAAACGCAGCTGGCAGACAAATTACATGAGGCAGCTAGAGGGATTTCTTTTAAAAAATAGAGTCTTCAGGTGAAACATTATTAATCTTGGATATATTGTACACTCCAGTGATCTAGCTACAGATTTAATCAAAATAGTTCTGCTAGATTGTCTGTACAGTATTAATATGGATTATGTTTTCAGTGATTGATTCAAAATGATCTGAAGACATGCAATGTATGATCTAATGTTCCCTATTCATAGTCCTCCCAGGTGAATTTCAGTCCTTCACAGAGGATCAGTAAAGACTGATGCAACGTAGGTCACACTGAAACCAGAGTCTTAAGCTTTGCATAGATCTTGGGTCAGCCATTTGCACTGGAATGAGTTTCACCCTCTTTGCACTTGAAGGATTGCAATTTTTCATTTATTTTAATATGGTTGCAAGCCTTTTACATTTTTAATACCAATTAAAACCAGAAAACAGTCTACAACCATAGACAGTCCCTCAGTCTGTGCATGCTACTCCTACATGAACTAAAGAAAGCTTTGCATACAGATAAAGGGTAGTACATAACCTGCGGTAAACTTCAGGGCAGTCAACAAGCCACTGGCTCTCTCCTTGGCAGAAAGAGATCAGTGCAGAAAAGCAGAATCAAGAAAGTCTGTTGTATTTAAAAGGCAATGACTGTAATAAATAAATGTATCCAATTGCTATGACAACTGATGTTCCTTGGATGGCAATGAAATGTGCCTCTAATCTGGACCTGACACTCATTAACACTGCTCCAACTGTGCAGGTTTTAGTTTAGTTTCTTTAAAAAAGAAAAAAAGAAAAAGAAAAAGAAAAAAGAATGAGGTTAAGAAAAAGAGAAAAAGTTAAAATTATTGGAGTTTTGATTTTTTTCTATAAAATCCTGATAATTTAGATACAAGTTAAAATGGTGTTGGAGATAATTAAAAACATCATTATGATACCCTTGGGCTAACACACTGATTTTTGTTGTTTTACTTTCAAAAAGGAACTAGTCAGTTCAGTCAAGATAGGGGAATTTTTTAAGGCTAATGCTTTATATCTAATTTATTGCAGAAATGGTGGTGGGAGAAGAAGGGAGAGATTGAGTGTTTTTTAAGTTAATAGGAGTGGGGAAAGTTCCTTATTGTTGCTATGGTAACAAAGATGTGTTTTCTGCTCTCTTTTCTCAGAGCCTGCATTTGGCAGACTCTTAACTTTCAACATGGACTAGGCTTCCTCTCCTAGACGTCAACAACTTGTCATAAAAAAAAGAGAGAGAGAGAGAGAAAGAAAGAAAGAACCTGGAATAGCATAAAAGTCAATTTGCTGGATTATGTTTAATTAGACTTGCAGCTTTTATGGATGAAATGACAGTAACTGGTTGCATCAAGGTAAGATGTGTGTTTGCTGAGGAGTCTTTGAGTAAATAAAGATTGTGATCCAATTTACCCCTGCAATAAATGTCTTAACCCTTAAAAAAAAAAGATTGTACCATATGGTCAGATTTCCAGTAGAGAGGACTATGGGTCTTTTCTGTTATCCTTTATTACATTCTCCCATTCTGAGAACTCCCATCAAGACTGCTGGGAAGAGGCAAGCTGCCAAGTCAGTTCCTTACTCCAGTAATTCTTATTACTTTAATGAGGAACAATGGGTCCCATAAGAACTGGAAATGGAATCAAAGTCTCTCCAAGTGGAGTTAGAAGACAAATTTCATAAGCAAACCAGAAATTATTAATTCTTATTCATTAAAATTAGCCAGGTATCTCCTTTCCCAGCAAAACTTCACATTTTCTCATTTGATTTTCAGTATTCTTTCCATTCTAGCCCTTCCCCAGGCTTTTAGCTCCAGAACACCTAATTCTCTGATACATCTTAAGACCCTTCTTTGTGCTTCTGCGTGAGCAGACTTCAGGTTAATAAGGAAGAATTCATTTTAGAGAGACCGGTGATTACTTAAAAATGGCATCATGGTGTTTACAGTGTCCTCACTAATACCCTGTTCTCACCATTTAAAAGTTAAAGATGTTTTTCTAACTGCCAGCCCTGAAAATTCTACTGAGAAACTGAAAGTCAAGGTGGATTATTTCCTCTTCATACATTATCATCAGTAATATGGACTCTGAAGTCCAAGTTAGTCTCTCTTTTATATCCTACGCCAGACCAATGAAGCATAATGGAGTTGCAAATTTGTAAATGAGGGCATAATAGAAGAATGTAACAAGCATGATTTTGCCTATATCCTCTGTATTATTGATGCTGATGATCCACGAGAACCAAATAATTCATCCCAATTCTCCAAACCGAAGTAGGAGTTTTGCAGCTTTGAAAAAACAACAACTAGGAAATATATTTTAAAAATTGGCAAATTTGATTTTGAATCATGGAGAGAACATCAGAAAGTAGGCCACTTTCAGAGAGTCACTATTCACACCACACTCCAGTAAGGAGACAGTCCCAAAAAAATGTAAAGATGACCTTGTAAGGTTCTACATGTATTTTCTCTCAGTGATTCCATGTCATAGTTGATTTCCCTGGATTTTACCTGCAGCAGGGTATAAAGATGTCATATAAATATAGCATCATGCCAATAAACTGGCCAATTTCTGTAGATATGTTTTTAAAGTCCCAAAACTTATGTTCAGAATTCTGTATTTCTCATGCAAAACCAAGGCAAAGTCAATCAATCAAGTACAAACTAGTTTTCCTCTTCATTTATTTTCTTCAGAATTTTGTATGGCCCACACATCATTGTAGTATCCGAGTGCCTTCCCTGTAAAATTAATAGCAATTGGGTCAATTTTGTTTGTGATAGGTTTTTTTCTTGGGAGGGTGTATGTGAAGGTAGAGAATTAGTAATAAAAAGGGGTGTTGGAATTGTGAGCATCACTTATGGTGGAAAGGTTTTCTCAAAGAGAAGGGCTTTACAGCATTTCTTAAAGATAGTCAGACTGGATTTTCCTGAAGTTCTCTCGAAGATTGTTAACATATCTAGATCCCCTTGACAGATAACAGTTTGTCCTCAGCTCTCACAAGTTTCCTCCAGGGATCTGATTATCTCAGAAGTCTGTATCTGTTGTGATGGTTCATACAACAAAATTTGGTCTTTGATGTAGCTATGGATTGATCCATTTACCCTTGAGCCACATAGATGGTGGGCAGCTGTATTCTGTACCAGCTGGAGCCTATGTGTTATCTTGACATTCAGCTTCAGTGATCCAGCTTGGAGATGACAAATTCATAGGTTACTGTGGCTAGGTCCTGCTCCAGGAGGAAGGGATGACGTTTCCTAGCTAGCTGGAGGTGGAAGATGACATTTTTGGAAATATGAGCTAACAAGAGGACTTTGAGGCTTTGCTCCCCTGTGATGAATGGGAAGTGTATATATTTGATGGGAGGCAGAAACAGCCTCATGCCCAGTTCTTTGAAGTGTTTCCCCTTTTCCATCATCATCACTTCAGTCTTGCCTGGGTTCAGCTTGAGCCAGCTGCTCTCCATCCAAGAGTTCATTTCCTAGACCCAGTTTGATATTTTAGTAGTGGCAATGGTTGCGTCACTTGAAAATGAGTCATATAGTTAGCATTGTTGGTGTACTATGTGTTGGCGGCAAAGCCCATGGCATCTCTCTGTCCCTCCCAGTGTTCTCATGTAGATCTTGAGGAGAGATGTTGATAGTTGGGACCCTGCAGTTGAGGGCCTTCATAGAGCAGGAAACTTTACCCAACATGAACAAGTTCACTGGGGGAGGAACAACTGGAGCTGTTACAGTGCTGTACCATCAATCACTGCTGTGGCAGGATTTTCAACCCTCTTGTTTTAAAATGTAATCCCTTGTTACTTTTTCAGCCCTACTCATGTATTTGGTTACTGATTTGGGACCTTAAACAATTTATTTACATAAAATAAAGATTTCCAATTCACCTTTAACAATCTTTTTATGTCAAAATCATCAAATTAGCTATCAGGTTGAAGTGAAACTGCTTGAAGAAAAACATACACTTGAGTATGTTTAATGCTTCTGAAAATCATTGGTGTGGAATGATGGACAAGCCCCTAACACTCTATGCAAAGGGCCTGTCTGCACAGGCAAAGCTTTCCTGACATAACAATGTTATGGTTTCATTTCTGTCTCCTTGCTATTTTGTTTCCATTTTCAAATCAATTTGTTTGGCTGGAACAGGAAGAGTATTTCAACCCTTCCAAGTACTTTGTTAGTGACTGAATGTTTTTATTTATATACATGTAATAAAGAAAGCAACAATTATTCTGATCAGCATGGAACTTTAATGTAAAGAGTAAGCATTTTACACTATGTTTCACTAAAGATGACTCCTCCTGGGACAAGAAACCCAAAGAAGCAAATGCTTATCACCAGCAGTGGGGCTATTATTGTGAGTAGACTAACACAATTACTCATATTAATAAGCACTAAGCTAAGTAGCAAATGGTTGTAGGATCAAGCCATGAATTAAGGGGGTGGGGGAATCTCTTACCAGAATTGCCAAACAAAAACATTCAAATATTAGTTTATATATATATATATATAGTATTCTTTTTCCTCTGGTTTTTGAGCTTTTCAGTCACATTTGGGTCACATTTTCAAGTTTTATCTGAAACCATAAGGACTAGACTAATTCAAAAATATATTATAAAATATTACTCTAAGAAAAACACCAAATATTTCAAGAGTTGGCAAAACTATTTTATTTAGAGATGGGCTTGGACCTCAAGTTGGTTCATGATACCAGATTCAGATGGTAGTTTCTGACTGAAATCTTTCTAAAATGGGCTGACTACTCGGGAAATTTGGGAATGTTTGGCTCTAGACCTGGATTTAAAACCACAAGTCCAGATTCTGACAATTTAGATTTGAGTCCATCTTTACTTGTACTAATAATACAGCAGGCAGGAAAATGAATAGGAACCAGTGATGTTGGAAACAGACAGTGACAATCATAAGAATTTGTAAATTCCTTTGTGGGATTATAATGGGAGACTGCAGGGATCATAGGCAATGTAGTGGCAAAGAAAAATCCATCAGTATGAATATTTTAAAGGGATAAATATATTTTAGATTAAAAATATGCATTAAAATAGTGAATCTTAAGAAATGATTATCACTGTTTCAATATTTCCATCGTCCTATAGGATTCATATCTTTAAGTGGGGTCTCCAACCTCCTCCAGTCTGAGGAGAGATTGGAATGGAGAAATTCAAAATTTGTTGTAAAGTTTCTCCATTTCAAATGCTTTCTAGTGGTGACACCAATTCACTGAGACATTCTTTACATCTGTCAAATTGTCATCTTCTTGTTTTATTGTTAATCCTGCTTCGATATATTTAAGACACTTCTTTGAAAACAGCTTTTTTACATATGTATTCTTCTTTGTAATTAGTTGCGGCGATTAGAATATCTTGTATATTACACTGATGTTCCCCCTTAATGAGTTCTGTTATGTTCTCTTCTCAACACTTCTTAAACATTGTTTTAAATGAACATTTAAGCTATTGGCAAAACACTGAAGTCTTGCTGCTGAAGTGCTCTTTGATCTGCATTGCAAATTAGCAGCTAAGAACATGTCTGTTTGGTAACCGTACAGCAAAAGTTATAGAAATCTCACAAGTATTGGGATGAGGTTATTCTTCCATGAACCAAAGAGCTAAGCACAATTTTGTTCCAAAGAAACAGCAAGAGAAACATTTTTCATACTTCCATTGATTTAACAGCTATTATATGGCATTAAGGGGACATATTTCCAGCCTTCAGCCTCTACTTGTGTTAGCCATAGCTTGTGCCTACACTTTGCAAGTGCAAATTCCTGCTAACAATTACATGAGAGCCCTTTGAGACATCTAACTCCCAAAGGCATGCAAGTGCTAGAATATATGCCCACAAACCCCACTGGGGCTAAAAGGATGTTGTGGGTGAAACATACAAGTGTTAGCACACCCAGTACATTTAAATGCACGCATAGGACACGTGACTTTGTTTCAACTCCCTGATTAGAAGTTATAGCTTCCCAATCAAGTGTTGGGTACAATATTCATGTTTATAAGTTAAAAGCTTTCTGTGAATATTCTTTAATATT
Organism: Trachemys scripta elegans; assembly: GCF_013100865.1. Lineage (NCBI taxonomy): Eukaryota > Metazoa > Chordata > Testudines > Emydidae > Trachemys > Trachemys scripta. The sequence goes on along the minus strand of NC_048301.1, from coordinate 76,631,797 downwards.
TGCTTAAAATGCTCCTGTCAAGATGTATTTCTGAGCATATCCATGTAAAGCAAACAAAAGGGCACTAATACATACTCTTCATTACAGTAAGACAAAACACCACCCTCAAAAACAAAAAGTACCTGGAATAACTCCAGGAAGAAACCACTGTTGGCCTGCTTGATTGAATCAGTCATTCACACTATCTAAAGAGAGTTACCCTCTGATGTTTTGGGGAATGAAATTAATTTGGCCCTTCATGAAGTTGCTGTGGCAGTTTGGTGATCATTTTGGATGACAGCTCTACCCTTGGCAGGATGGCCAGGTAATGATGATAAACAACCATCTTCTGAGCTCCTGCGTAGGATTCCATTATTCAGCATAATCATATGTTGTACTGAGTATATGTGACACGCTTTTTAAGTGCATTCAGGGCCAACTGGCTGGCTGCCTGGATATTTGTTTTCTTTCAGCTCTTCACAGTAGTAGCAAGACCTGAATGGGGCAGTGAGATATTGCACAAACCTTTCATTTTTATTTATTTCCTTTATTTTTTTATTTGTTTATTTATTTTTGTGGGGGAGATTGGAGTTTCAAATCTGACAAGACAAATCAATTTGGTGGCTGCAGTTCAGATCTTACGTTGGCAGAAGTTACATCAATAACACCACTCAAGAAATTCAGAAATGTGGTATTTTACATAGGAGACTGCAGATCAATAAACACAAGGAACATGTCCTTGCCTCTCCTGCTGAGGTTTGTTCACTCCACGTCATGATAACGCATCAATAAAGCTGTCTAGGCACTTGGCTGTTGTTACACACTAAAATCCCCAATGTTATCAGTCATTCCAACTTAGTTTTCACAAAGATTTTCTTCTGATTAAACAGTCTACATTTCAAACAGCTGCATATCAGCTGAAGAGGTAAATGGGCAGCAAGGGCTACAAGTCACATGCTCAAAGGGATTACAGTGTTTTCACTATCTTTGAAAGTGGGCCTCTAAAATTAATAAATTTGTCACTAATGTACCACAGATAGGAGGGTGGCATGAATGACCTGGGTCAAATGGTCCCTTTGACTTCCATGAGAAAAAGCAACCTAAATGAGGTTGAACTTTCCATTGGCATATAAAGGTGAGGACAGAAGAGCCACTTCCATGGTGTCATTCTATAGTCCCCGTGTGAGTATTTAGTACATCCGTAAAACGCCTATAATCAATCTGCAAACTCCATTCCGTGTGGTGAATGCCATTTTGATTGTAAACTGTTTTGCACCCATCATTTTTGCATCATAGCCTCCCTCTTGGTCAGGACACTCAGGAGGTGTTGGGAAGAATCCTTACACCTAGCAGAGGGGCTAACAACCCACCTGAAACTGGTGGATACACATGCTGCATGGCTAAGCCACACCTCCACTGCTGCTACCCATGATATCATGGCTACACTACTGTTTATATTCATGACTATGTTTATGCAAGCAGGGGAAGCCACTCCCTCAGCCTGTAGTGTAAGCATAGACATAGAGACAGTGCCTGGATGCTGCTCAGATCCACTGGGCTTAAAAACATAAGGGATCCAAAGGTTGAGTCCAACACAGCAGTCTGGTGTCTGACCAAATGGCAGCTTAGCTGTAATACCTGCATTCCTTCTTAAAACTTCCTTGACTCCTGTGGCATATAAGCAACCACAGGAAAAAGGAACCATTAGCAACACAAAACCAAAGGAGGCATGTCCAGGACTCTGATCCCTGAAGCAACATGGAGAATGAGCAGTTTGTGAAGGACAGATCCTGTCTCCATGGATGATGGTATGTCCTTCCTCAATGATCCACTAGATTTAGAAGGTTGGAATCTTTCCATCTTTCTTCATGCTCTTGCTCCCAAACCATCCCCCTTTGGAGGATATTCCATACGGAGAATACACTGTAGTGGAATTTTCTAGCCACTCCGTAACTCTCTGAATGATTGTCAATGGAAGGGGGGAATCTGGTCTTTTATGGGTAATGTTAGTATTTTTAATTTTAGTAACTTAATTGCACTTGTCCACATTCTCAATTTAGGCGATTCTATTCTGTTCCCAATGCTGCAGAGGAATCTGCAATCCCATATATTACTTTTTTTATCCTAGACTTCTGCATAGTGTTGCTGTACACTGTTAAAGAGCTACCATGATTCACCCAAGGGGAGGCTCAATTTCAGTGTTTGATGAGACAGTTCCTGTACATGTGTGGGCACAGCGATAAGGAGAGGTAATTAGGGATCCTGTGGGAAAGGCACTATCTAAAAAGATATTATTTAAGAAGGGAGCATGGAGTAGGATCACTAGCTTCAAGTCCCCTATAAGTCAGGTCCCCCCTCCAGAGGAAATAAAATAATCACAGACAGGTTCAAATGAAACAAGCCAAGCATGTTGTTTTCTTTCTACTTACTCCCACTGTCTGCAAACTACACAAGGCTGTTTCATTAAGCTAAGGTTCTAGGTTGAGAAACCAAAAGCAAATATTACTCTCTGCACACCAATATAGTCATCTTCAGCAGAAACAAGGCAAAGAATTCCCAGCTACTCCTTTCCCTTACCTGTGGTCTGGCTTTGGAGACTTCTAGGTTAGGAAAAGAGCAACTTCTCTCTCTTCTCAGTTTATTTTGCTTAGGAAGCACAGCTGTCAGTTCTGCCTCCCAGCAGCTCAACAAACTGCAGCTGCCAGCTCTTCTCTTCTAAGTCTGGCTGCTCAAGCTGTCTTTCAGGGCTTATTTCCCCCTTTTTATGCAGCTAAGGACAGTATTGACAAACTCAGATGTCCAAAACTCTTGGGGAGTCAGGTTCCAAATTAGATCATAAAACTGAGCTTTAAAATAAATAAATAAATTCAGATTTGTTGTGACATTTTAGGGGAAAACCCTCCACCCCAACTTTGCGTATGATCATATAGTCATAGATTTTTAAGGTCTGAAGGGATCCTTTTGATAATATAGTTTGACCACCTGCATAACACAGAGCGAAGAACCTCACCCAGTAATTTCTGCATCAAGCCTATATGTTCTTAAACCCATAATCTCTGGTTGAGCTACAGCATATCTTTCTGAAATATAGCCAGCCTTAATTTAAACCTTCAATTGATGGAGAATCCATAACACCCCTCAGTAAATTGTTCCAGTGGTCAATTACCCTCACTTAACAATTGCACCTTATTTCTACTCTGACTTTGTCAGGCTTCAGATTTCAACGACTGGATGTCATTGAGACACTTTGAAGTTCACTGAAGGTATTCAGTCACCACCTGTATTGCAACTCTGGGTGCTTTAAATGCTCAGCGGCTGTGGCTCCCAGTTAGTGCTTGTAGGGGTCCTCAACAGCACTTCCAGCCCTACAAACATCTTTTTGCAGTGCCCAACCCCTCTTGCTGTAACACCCCCAAAACTATATGAAGTTTGCTGCTCATTTAAAGAGTCAATGCCCAGCAACTTATTAACTTAACTGAAATAACACATCATTCTCTTCAATCACAGCACTGAGTTGGTTTACATTAAAAGTAAAATATGTTTATTGACATAAGGACATAGGTTTCAGTGACACCAAGTAGAAGTAATAGGGGTAGAAATGGTTACAAACAATCAAAAGTGAAAATATGCTACTAAAACCAAAACTCAGCTTAACAAACCAGTGTCTTTTGTTCAAAGTTTCTTCACCATTGTGATTCTTCCAGCATGGCTGGATGGTTCTTAGCCAGGATCCAACACAGAGCCCAAAAGCTGGGTTTTTTTTTTCTCCTCAGGTAAAGGATAAGTTAGAAGTTCTCTTCTCCTCTCTTCATAGTCCCGGAGACCTTTGAAATGTATTCTTCTGATGTGTATCCCCAGATAAAGGTCCTTTCCCCTGCTGTGTATAGAAGCCATGCCGTCTGGTATTGATGCCATGCTGCCTTTTCTCCCACTTTTGATTTTTTATAAAACAAATGCTCTTCTTTAAATCTCTGATACAAATGAATAGCCCACTGTCCTTGGCCACACCTGGCTTGAGTTGTCAACCCCTTTCCTTTGTCTGGAAAAAAACTGTTTATCAACTTCCCCTGCCATGCCAGCTTTAAAAATATTTTAGTCACATATTTTCAGCATAATTCTTTGTAGGTTAACCATTCATATGCCACACAATATTAATGACCCACATGTTACCAGTTTACATTAGATAACTTAACGTGACACCTTTTAGAGCAGTGTTTCCCAAACTTGGGATGCCACTTGTGTAGGGAAAGCCAGTGGTGGGCCGGGCCGGTTTGTTTACCTGCTGCATCCGCAGATCCAGTCAATTGCAGCTCCCACTGGCCGCGGTTCGCTGCTCCAGGCCAATGGGAGCTGCTGGAAGTGGCGGCCAGTACGTCCCTAGGCTCGCGCCGCTTCCCCTTTGTAGGTTAACCATTCATATGCCACACAATATTAATGACCCACAAATTACCAGTTTACATTAGATAACTTAACGTGACACCTTTTAGAGCAGTGTTTCCCAAACTTGGGATGCCACTTGTGTAGGGAA